>NC_083332.1:40840933-41140933 GCF_963455315.2 Globicephala melas
AATCCTCCCCCACCCCACAGGTATTAGAAGCTATGTATTGTTCGAAGATAAGTACTTACTTGAGGGTATGTGTGATGGAGTGGCATTGTGAGAGGTGTAAGAAACCCTAGAGGAATGTGAAAGGGAGTGAGTTATTTGACCAGAACAATTGAAGAAGTGAGCTTGAAGTAGCAAATAAGCAAAACACTAATACATGAAACACGATGAAATGAAAAAAGTGGGGCTGAGGGATAGAGAATAATTTATGGTATTTTAAACAAAAAACAAATACTCTAATACAAAAGAATCCCATTATGACACAGTTTTTATCTTAGAGTTTCCAATATACCAAAAGCTAAATCATACAACTTGAAATATAATCCCATTTGTTGAAAGATATGTTGGCCTAAATGGAGGGTCTTCTTATCTGACACCAGCATTATAAAAGGGACTCATTGTTACTGTTGATGTAACAGTGGGCAGAATACAGTCTGATGTTTAGTTCTAATAAAAAATACTTAGCTTTTAAATGGCCAGAAACTTACTAACATGATAAGCATAGAAAATACTAAATTGTGTGTTAATGGTCAGTGTTACTATAATAGAGATCAATTATTGTGCCTTAATGGGGATTTTTCAATGTCCTGTGAGATTCTCAATGGAGGAGCGTTATGATAAAAGATGCTTGTAAAATGCAGTTTCAATCCCCAGCGGCACTCCTATCTCACTGGGAAATCAATCATGTGCATATCAAAGATTTTCCCCAGTAAGCAAAACAGTTCAAATTTGTTTAACACTGGGTTCCCCAAATATGATACACTCTGCATATGAGTATAGGATATTGGACTATTACTGCCTAAGGATTGACATTACCTCTATCTTTTATAAACTGGTATAATACAATAATTATTATTTCTCATTCTACTATGCTCGATATTTCTATACACTGAGTGTGTGGCTAAACCCATTTAGTAAATGAGGAAACGGACTCAGAAAATGTACTTCCATCTTCTCTTTCTTCCTTCTTTCTTTCTTTGTATACAATGTATATTTCTTGAACAATGTTCACATGCCATTATTAAGCCCTGGAGACAAATGTTAATCTAGTAATGGAGGAATCTGGATTTCAAACACTCCAACTTGCAGGAATTCAAATGACCTGCACTATCCATTAGATCTTGTTAGAGTCAACCTGACTTCCTGTTCTAAATACAAATTAAGGCAATTGTTGCTGCCTGCTTGGGACTTTTCACTATCATCTGAGAACAGATATAAAATGTGTTGGAAAATAAAATTGTGTAGGGCTACTCAGAAATGGATATCCAAAGCCCATTTCCTACTGAATGCAGGGCTACACCGAGTGGAGGCAGCCTTTCATGTATTCATTCAGACGATATATTAAGCACCGGTAATAATGCCTAAGGATGGTAAGCCAAGACCTAGCGAAAGAGATGGCATTTGAAATAAGTAAAACGGAGCCACTTATGCAGAGAGCCAGTAAAAGGACATTTGAAACAGAGGGAAGAACTCTTGCAAACAGTCTGAAGTCAACTGAATTTGCATTATTCAAGGATGAGATTGAAGATAAGTGTGGTGGACAAAGAGCCCCCAAAGATGTCGCTGTGTGGTATTTATGCCCTTGTGTAAGCCTTTCTTTCTGAGTGTCCGTGGGAGCTATGGTTTGCTTCTAATGAACAGAACACAGAAAATATAATGGGATGTAAATATTTTTAGTGATTATATTCTATAAAATTGTAACTTCTGTCTTGCTGGCAGATTCTCATTATTGATTCTCACCCTTGCTGACTTTGATAAAGCAAGAGGTCATATTGGGGAGGCCCACATGGCAATCAACAGAGGGCAATAAACAGTCAGACAGGAACTGAGGATGGTCACTGGCCAACAGCCAGCAAGGGAATAAACGCTTTAATCCAACAGGCTGCAAGGAACTGAACCCTGCCAATAGCCATGTAATCTTTGAAGCAGATCCCTCCTTAGTTGAGCTTTCACATGAGATCCCAGCTTTAGCTAACCTTGATTGCAGGCTCATGAGGGATCCCAAAGCAGAGCACTCAGCTAAGCTTTGCCTTGAGTCCTGACCGTCAGAAGCTTTGAAATAATAAATGTCTGTTATTTTAAGCTATTGATTTTATGCAGGAAGAGATAATTGATAGAGTAATTGTGGCTGGAATGTACTGAGAGTTGCAGAGATGAAATGAGGTAAAGATGGAGACCTCAGTATGAGCAGATTTGAAAGTCTCCTTTAGGCTGTGATGAGAAGCTTAGCTTTTTTTCTCAATGCAGTGGGCAGCCATTGAAGGATATAAGTAAGAATGTTACCTGATCTGATTTACAGTTTTAAAAGATCACTCTGGTTACTATATAGTGAAAATATTATGTCTGATTACAGATATAAGAAACCATGAAACTAATAAATCACAGGAAGGACAGTATCTCTATGATCAAAAGTAACTTGGCAGAGAAAGAATTAAAAGAAACTTTGAAAATTGTATAGGGGATGAATGGGTCCAAGAGGACTGGGGGAAGACTCTACGATAGGAAAGAAATTTTGAGCAGTTATGTATGTGGGAATGAATGAGTCTTATGTAAAAGTATGATTATGTTTTGATTGAAGTAGGTAGTTCCCATCAAGAAGTAAAAATGATCTAGAGTAAGGAGTAACTGGCTTTCACCATTGTATCAGTGAAAAAGCAGACATTGGAATTGGAGAGTCTGACAGTCAGGCTGAAACATTCATAAGTTATTAATAATGAGCTTCCTGGAGAGGTTCCTTATGGAAGCTCTTCCAACTGTAGCAATGTGATCAAAGTAAATACTTTTATCGTTCACACACAGGGAGAAAATACTAAATCTATTAAAGGAAAAAATTAGTTGTGAAAACAGATTATGTACATCATATGATGAAATATCCATATGGAACAAATTACATCAGAGTACTGGTGGGGCTTTAAACATGTGAATGATAGAAGATAAAAGTATAACACTCTTCAATTTCCAACCATTTCAATGGGTTGAAAAATCAAACTGAGGACACTTTATTTCTAAACTGAGTGCAGAAATAGAAGGATAAGGAAGGCAATAGAAATTTAACAGAAGATGGCAATTGAAGACCTTGGTAAAGAAATGCCTCACTTTGCTTTGTGACAACAAAAACAAAATAAAACAGATGAAAAACGGGAGTGGGGACTTGAGACATGATTGTCTCCCTAAGTTTGTATCACTGTTTGTGGAGAGTAAAATCCTCTCTTGCTTTTACCTTCTACTTAAAAGAGAGCAGAGGGAGAGTCTCCTTTCAAGCCTTATCGTAGGTTTCAGAGAAATAATGTCTAAAATATGTCAGTTGCTTGAAATGGCAAAATACCTCATCCGAGCTCAGGTAGTTGACAGCCTTTATTCTTGGAAGAACCAGGTAAGGGCACGAAAGGACTCAGGTGAAAAGCCTCTGGTTTTGATTACTGAGACGCTCTACCTACCTTGTAACAATATGTGTTACTAAATTATGGAAAACACAAGTTATAAAACTATAGGTCAACCAACAATATATGTGCTTCACAGTTTGTGCTCTAAGAATTATTAGACCCCAGAGTTTATTTCTGATGTGCTCTAAAGAGAGTTTAATAAAAGACTTTGAAGAAGAAAAGCTAGGGTTTGCATAAAGACCTAACATGGGAACTTTGGCTAAGAACTCTTTAAAATATGTTTTTGTATATTTGGAACAATAATCTCTTCTTACAGAATTATAGTAATAATTATATGTGAGCACGCACTTAAATACTTTAGCCATCACAAAGTGTATTAGATAAATTTTACTTAATTTACATGCCATTTAATGTTTACATTATCACTGTCATCCAAATAATATGGTCTTTATTTTTGTTAGATGAGGAAGCATTTAATATCCTCATATTTAAATCTATCTAAATTTAAACCTATTTTTATACTTATATTTTATACAATCTATTTTCAATAATTAAAAAAATGGAAAATATAGATGAGAAAAATAAAATTCAGCCATAATGGATCATAAGAGTGATCCATAATCACTGTTAAACCATAACAACTGTTAATCATAACAGTGATTATGGGTCACTGTTATTTATATCCTGGTGCATTCAATATAAGCTTCATATCTAACTATGTATCAAAAATAATACACATATGATATATTACAATATATTCTTTCATTCACTAGATATTTTATGCATTTTACCATGTAAATATGTACATATCTATATTATTATTTTAATTTTTAACTGATATATCCCAAGCGCTCAGTACAGATCCTTGGCACATACTGAATACATAATAATAGTTTTTGTGAATAAAAATTAATATTCTTTGTTATTCCATTGTTATAATTTGCCACAGTTTGTTTAATAAAATACATTTTTTAAGCACAATAGCAGTGGATGAATGTGAACCTATATTTATCTGATTATTTTCTAAAATTCCTACATCTCTAAGGGCATATGTGCTAGACTTTGATTAAAGGGAAAAAATTTTAAGGGCCAAGAACTTTTTTTTTCCTTCCCAATACTACACAGTACTGCCATCCCAGCCAAACTTAATAAAGCATAATTAAAGCATGAACATTCTCATTACTCTTAAAGAAGGAAAACTCCATTTATAAATTCCACTGGATTCTGTATTATATGCAAATATGATTTCCTCACTATCTTCAAGTAATAATTTCTCCTTATACCGTATCTGAAACATTGCCCATAACATGTAAAAGTTGTGAAATGTTAAAACACATGGTTCCAGAAGACCAGAAGATGTGCAGAATATGATACAGAGAATGCCTGACACACAGTAGGTGCTTAACAAGCAGGATGTCTTACTGTTGTTCTTTCGGTTGAGTAATTTTTTTTGTTCTTACTCTTCATTATCTTAACATTATTACTAATGTTATTGTTCTTATATAAATGTCAGGTCACAACAAACATAGGGCAGATGATGAAGAATATTCATTAATAAATTATATTTTTATAAAAATATTATCATGGCAATCTAATTCAATATGTGAAGATGTAATTTAACCAATAAGTACTTAAATTCAAAATTGCCTTTAAAACCTAAGTTCTCAAAGAGGGTATACAATTGGCTAATAAGTACATAAAAAGTTGCTCAATATCATTAGTCATTAGGGAAATGTATATCAAGACCAAAATGAGGTGCTAGCACACACTGACAAGATGGCTAAAATGAAAAGACAATCGCAAGTGTTGCAAGGATGTGGAAAAACTGGAACATCCTTGATGGTAGAATTGTAAAATAGTTCAGACACTCTGCAAAACAGTCTGGCAGCTCCTCACATAGTTAAAGAGAGAGTTACTCTATGACCTAGCAATTCCACTTCTAGTTATATACTTATGAAAATCTAATGCAAATGTTCACACAAAAAACTTGTGCATGAATATTCATGGCAGCATTATTTACAACAGCCAAAAAGAAAAACAATCCAAATGTCCATAAATTGACAAACAGATAAACAAAATATGGTATATCCATACAAGATAATATTATTCAGCCATACAAAGGAATAAAGTACTGATTTATTGTACAACATGGATGAAGCTTAAAAACATTATGCTAAGTAAAGGAAGCCAGATGTAACAGACCACACATTTTATGATTTCATTTTTATAAAATATCCAGAATATGCAAATCCATATAGACAGAAAATATATAAGTGATTGCTAGGGGAAAGACGAAGGGGGTATAAGGAGTGACTGCTAATGGGCATGCGTGGGGTTAATTTTGGGGTGATGAAATATTCTGGAATCAGACAGTGGTCGTGATTGTACAGCTTTGTAAACACACTAATTGTATACTTTTATTGAGTGAATTTCACGGTACATGAATTATATCTCATTAAAGCTGCCACAAAAATACCCAAAATACTTAATCTACCTCTTAAAATGTGCTAGTCAATATCACATTTGACCCAATGAATTTTTAATTAAGATCTTATGAAGTAGGAGATAATTTAATATGTTCACTGTTCTAGAACTCCTAGTGATAAGATTTTTACAAAGTCATGAGTGTAAAGTCATGTTTTGAACTCCCATCTTCTAATTTTAAGGCCATCACATACCTCCAGAATGAACTATTACATCCATGAGTTGAGAGAAGACAATTTGAACAATCTGGAAGCACTTGAATTTTCTTTTTAATTTACATTATAAGGTGTGACCATGAAAAACACAAATCCACTTAGCCTCATCAAGCAATGAATTGGAGAGGCAAACATAGTACATCAGTAATAGTGTGTAATTTTCCCTCTTGACTCTCTCCCTTTCAACACATGAATCCTAATGCCTGGAGTCATCCTTCCCATCCCTACCCCTATTCATTTCTCTTAACCAGGCTAGTAAATGTCAATTCTTAGATACCAGCCTAGGGGTTAATTCTGGTATAATTCTGATGCTATACTTACAGCAACAGTACCATGGTATGTTCTTTCTCTGGGTCAGTACTCTGCCTAAGATTGCTTCCTTCCTACTACTTAACACATTCTGCTCTCCAAGTGTATGCTTATCAAACTTTCCACTTGGCTGTGCAATCTAAGAGAAGCCACTCACCATATTTTATTGACCAGAACATCCCTAGACCCTAGCACTGTGCTTGGAACTTAGTAAACATTCAATAAAAATTTGCCAATGAAATAAAAACACTTAATGCTCGTAATCGAAGCATATATGTATTACAGTATTTGCACTGTTGATTACTGTCTGAGTTGACCATTGTAGTATATACCAGCAGATAATGGTCAGGTTAATTTATTTTAACCACCTAAATAAGTTTCAAATATCAAAACATACATCATTCTCTCATACATGACCTTTCCCAATGCACTATTAATCTTTCAATAATTGAGATTTATTAGTACACGTGTCAAGCCAAATTTTTGAGAAATGTCAGACATCTCAAATAAACAGGCACCATCCCAATGGTGTGACAATGTCAGAAAAGGAGGCGAATGAGGAGCCTTTAGGAGCATGTCCTAAAGAAGAAAATATAAATTAACAACGACTTTATCAAGATTCCACAAGGAAAACATTTAATAATCACCTTCAGCCATTTCTCTCTATACAGAAATGCTATCTCTTCCTGGTATCTATTTAATTAAATAGTCCTTACACAAAATCAATAATTAGTCACTCTGAAGACAGTTGAGGGATTTTAAGGTCAGCATTAAGTCGTAAACAGTCAGCTTAACCAAGTTAAACCAGATCACTGAAAACTACAAAGGAAATTCAGGCTTAGGAAGTATAGCTGCATGAAACTAAAATATATTTCTAATTTTTATTGTTCATTCACAGGGCAATTTTACCAATCCAAAATCTACTTCCTTAGTGAAGGATACTCTGAAGATAAACCATTTTAACAAAACGTTTCTTTAAAGGTAGTACATTGACTGTTTTCCTTCTTGAAGTTTGTAGTGATAACAGCAACTATTCATAACTATTCTATACCAAGCATAGTGCTAGGCACTTTTCACTTATAATCTCTAATATAACAGTAATTAATATTAGATATTGTGATCCTACATTTTGGAAATGAGTAAAATGATGATGACAGGAATGAGATAACTGCACACCAATGTCATACAGTTATTAATTGGCAGAACTGGAATTAAAATCCAAGGGTGTTTGACTCAAAAGTCAGTATTTTCATCTAGTAAACCAGATCAAAATAATCTATGAATAAATAAGTTAACAAATTAATCGATGAATTCTTTTTGAGATTTGTACTACTTTAGAAATGGTGGGATATAAACTCTTTATTTTGATAACTCTTAAAAAATATCCTTAGAGGAATTTCAAACACTACATAGTTTAAAGATCCCCCTAGGTAACCATCATCCAGCATCAACAGTTATGAACTCAGAGATCATTTTGTTTCATGTATGTTTCCACTCAATATGTTTCTCCCATTTCTGGATTATTTTGAGGAAATTTCCAGATATATTTTATCTTTAAAAATTTCTGCATCATCTCTACAATATAAGGACAAATATTTTAAACATTCACAATATCATTATCATACATTAAATAATTTGTTAGCAATTCAAATTTCTAGTCATGTTACAAAAATCCCAATGTACCCCATTAATGTTGTATTCTCTTAAGTATGGTTTTATGGCTATATATTAGGATTGGGTGATAAGTCTCAAATCTTATTAATCTATAGATACCTCTGTTCTCTGTCTTTCTCTCTGTCTGTATGCACATCTCTTTCTTTTCTTCTCTTTGCTTTATCTCATTGCAATTTATTTTTTGAAGAGACATGTCTTTATCCCTGCAGAGTTTTCCTCAGTTCAGATTTTACTGAGTGCATGCATATTGTACTATTTAACACAATACTCTGTATTTTGTATTTTCTGTAAACATATGTTTATATCAGGGTTTTTCAACCTCAGCACTGTTGACATTTTTTATTAAGTCATTTGGATAATTCTTTGTTGCAGGAGACTTCCTCTGCATTGTATGACGTTTAGCAGCATTCCTGGGCTCTGTCCTCCATACGCCACTTAGCACTTCCCCAACTGTAACAATTAAAAAAAAAATGCCTCCAGATTTTGCCAAATGTCACCTAAGGACAGAATTACACCTGGTTGAGAACCATGAATTTGTATCAAGGTTTTTGTTGTTGTTTTGCCAAAAGTTAGCTAAGGACAGAATTACACCTGGTTGAGAACCATGAATTTGTATCAAGGTTTTTGTTGTTCTTCTGCTGTTCTTATTTTATTTATCCTTTTTATTTTTAAAAACAAATTCATAGAAGATGGTGTGTTCTTTTGTCATTTCCCTCTTTTAGTGACGATGGCAGCCATCCATGAACATTTTCCATGTCCACAAAATCATTAAGGGTTGCAAAATGGTGACTTTCTAGTTCTATTAATCCTTCTGGTTTTGTTTTTTGTCTCTTTTTTTAAGCTGGAATATTTCCATTAAGGGGAAGCTTCCCTCATTGATTCTTTGGTTAGTCTGAGATACGGGGTGCATAATAAGGTCAGGATAATGCTTAATTTTTTTCCTGTTACCAGTTTAGGAAAGAGTAAGTTCTAGCATTCTCCAAAGGTGATCAGAACTGACAATTTTTGTTTTGTTTTCATAATAATGACTCTGATTAAATCATACCTTATGAATTTTAATCCACTGCAGTTATTATTCCTATCAATGGTTAGAATATCTTATCTTTGACTAATGAGACCTCTTCAGTTGGACTCCTAAATCCTTTAGTTTTGATATGACTGTGGTAGACTTTGACTATGTCCTTGATTTTTTGTATAAAGAGATGCTCTTGTATCATCTTTTATACTGCCTTCCTAGATCTAGAATCAGGCATTTTCCAAGAAGCAATTATTCCTTTTATTAAAGTCTATTACTATTTAACTGGTAGTAACGATAGTTTATTTCCTTGAACTCCTACAGAATATTGTTTATATTACTTTGCTGGAATATTAAGAAGATGAAAAAAATATTCATTTTTTAAGTTTTATTTAGCAATCCCTATAGACTTTAAAGATTGAAGACATTATACATACTATTCATCCTTTACTGTCAGCAGTTAGTAGGGTACGTTGTGAATAGTTTGTGTCTTAAAAATGATTGCTATTCAAAGGAATAAATGATTTCTAGTTGAGTAGTATTAGTGACATTAACATTTGTGCTATCTGACATACCAAATGGACATATTTTTACTAACTTCCTTTCTTCTTCCCCAACATCCAAATTTGGATGCAAAGAAAGCCACCAGTTCGAAAAAAAAAAACATAGATCTTCTTTGCTAAAGGAACCAAAAACACATTAAGCAGAGTAGCTATGATTTTAAGTAAAAATAAAGCTATTTGGCCACATTAAAAAAGAATGAGTCAAAGAAAATCACATTAATTTACACTACCTGTAGAACAAATTAGGAAATGTTGTGACCATCTGTGAAAGACACCAGGGCCACATAAGACATGAAATTATTTAATGTGTTAAATCCATTTAAAATGTTTGTATCCTGTTAGTTCTAACATAATTACTATGTTAATTTCTGTGTGTTTTGCATATTAAACGGAGCCCACTCTGGGAAGCTAATGACCACTATGTCAGCTTTTTATTAAATCACAAAATAAACATGCACAATCCTGCTTCCAAAGAAAATTGGTTTACTATTTCTGCCAGGGTTTAAATACTGGGTAGGCTTTGAAGATTTGACTTCCATTCGGGGTGACAGTGGGCATGTGGTAGCTTCTTGATTCCTCAGATCATCCTTGAGGCAAGAGCATTTTCAAGGGGAGAGAATTCAAAAGGTTTTCTTTTTTTCCCCTTTTACCCTTTATTTTTAGCATTGCAGTTACAAAAACAACCAACAGACATTTATAGTCTAGTTTTACATAGAACTATTTTAGGTATTAGGGGGTGGGGCAAAGAAATGTAAAATCAAATTCCTGGGTACAAAATATTTCAATCAAGTTGGAAATACAGATGCAAGACAGTCCAGATTACACTACTTCTAAGCAAAAGTCACAAAAGCAACCAGGAAGTCCTGGCCCATTCCAGCTCCAGACTGAACATACATGTGTGTCAGATGAAGACGATAATGAATCATACCAAAACACACCAAAGACATAAAAAAGACTAAGTAAGCCTGGGGACAGCAGCAGGCTCTCTGAGGAGCCTCACGGTCTTCTCCCTATAGCCTTATAAACTAGCCTGATCTACACAGGACTTAACATAGCAGGCATTTAAGGTAGAGAGCACTGCTTTAGAGACTAAAGAATATGTAGCCCATGTTTCCTCATTCACTTCTTACTCCTGCTCTGAGCAATAAACTGGGCAGGTATTTTTGTGTGATGGAAAAGTGGTGTTGTGGGACCTCTGATGTACTTACTTTAACCTCAGCTCCATTCAATACAGGCATACTTCGTTTTATTGTGCTTTCCTTTATTTTGCTTCACAGATATTGCATTTTTTTTTTACAAATTGAAGGTTTATGACAACCCTGCATGGAGCAAGTCTATTGGCACCATTTTTCCAACTGCATTTGCTCACTTCGGGTCTCTGTGTCACATTTTGGTAATTCTCACAATATTTCAATTTTTTTCATTATTATTATATTTGTTATAGTGACCTTTGATCAATAATCTTTGTTACTATGCAAAGATCACAGATCTTAGATCATAGAGCATAGAAGGTTCTGATGATGGTTAGCATTTTTAGTAATAAAGTATTTTTTAATTAAGGTATGTACATTTTTTATACATAATGCTCTTGTACACTTAATGAACTACAGTACAGTACAGTATAAACAACTTTTATATGCACTGGGAAACCAAAAAAATTGTGACTCGCTTTATTGCAATATTTGCTTTGTTGCAGTGTTCTGGAACCAAACTCACAATGTCTCTGAGGGATGCCTATATATGTAATATAATCTCAGGTATGTCTCTGAGTCTTAGTTTCTACTTGTATAAAATGGAACCAATACTAAATCTGTCATATTGCTAATGCAAAATCAGGAGAGATAAGTTTTGGAAAGAACAAAGCCCTGTGTCTGGCATATGGAATGTGCTTTATACATACATAATTTATATACACTTAAGTTATAATTACTATATATAATTAGTAGAAATCTTTTGGGGGTTCAACAGTGTCTAGTTTTTGTTTGTTTATTTGTTTGTTTTAAATTTTAATTCCAGGCAGGCAGACCATGGATCATCTCAGTTTCTAATAGTAGAGAAAAAGCAGTAACAATATTAAATTATAATAAATTACGATATTTTATTGAATTCTAATGGAGTTATAAAATATAAAAATTAAACCATTAATTATATATTTTATTTTATTAGATATTAGTATTTTATTATTTAAGTAACATGAACTATTTGTCATCTGCTGTAATCTTTAATTTTCAAACATATATGTTTTCTCATTTGGTCTTAAAAAGAAATACTGAATTATGAAGTGAGAAGAGGTATTAATATATGTATCCTGAAATCTACAATGGCTAAAGGAATAGCCTAAAGACCAAAGTTAGTTGGTGAAAAAGTCAGAATAAAACCCCAGATCTCCTTTCACCAACCAGATGGTGACTTTCCTAAGGATCGTTGAATATAAGTAGTGCTTTATCCCTTTTGATTTCTCCTTTATTCCTTTTTTGGTTGCTTGCCCTTGAAAACTGAAAAATTCAGCAGGTTAAAGGAAAGCTTTCAAACTGATATGCATCTCTAGTGCCCACGATGAGCTTAAAACTTGTTAGGTTTTTCATTAAATTTTTACATAAATTATCCTAAAGCTTTTACACTAATAAAAAAGTGCTTATCAATTTTTGTTGACTCAGGATCATTATTATTTTCATCAGTGATTACCCTCAGCTATAATAAAGTGGTGCCTGAAGGCAGCATTCCCCAACATGGATTCTGAAGATGTATTATGAAGCCTTTCTGGAGGACTGCATGCAAAATTAGCCACCCTTTTTCCAGTGTTTTCAAAGTATTTGGTTCATACCCACTAGCACAATTTTCATAGCATCATTGTTATTCCATTTTTTCTACTGAAATTCTGTAGAGGCATTCACTAATTGTGTGATCTTTGGCCAAGTCAACCCATGTTCTTAACACTCAGTCTCCTGATCTGTGAAATGGGGAAAACAATATATTTTTTTATTGAATCTGTTGAGGATTTAGAAGATAAGTTATGCAAATTATCTGGCGTAAGACCCAGCATTTAGTAAATTCTTAGCACATTTAGGTATCCTTTACCTCTGTATCCTAAATTAACTCTTTTAATGCTGTTTTTTAAAAAATGAGTAAGTAAATCATTTTGTTTATTGGTCATTAAAATTGCTGGATAAGTAAATTCTGAACAATTACTGACTACATTATTCTAATCAATGTATTCTTGTATATATCAGCATAGCAGTAAATATTATAACAAGATTTATTCATTTTTTCCTGACCCTTTGTCCCATTACTCTAGATACCTTAAATTTACCTCACCTCTCCTCTCCACCACTTTACCAAATACTTCTGTCTCCAGAGTTGATCTCACCTATGCTTCCCTAAGGAGTCATGGAGATGTTCCTTCTGAGACATACAGAGATAAGACTACAGATCAGTCTTAGCAGACACTCTCGTCTCTTACATCTATAACTGCCCTGCTATCCATGAACGTAATGTTGTGACTAAATTATTTTTGACCTCTGGAAAAGTTATTTCCCAGGAGACTTTTTGGTAGCTCGCATAAAAAAAGAAAAAACACCTGACAAACCCTCCCTACTGGTTGCTTAGACAGAACTGTATCCTGAGTAAATACAGTTAAGGCTTAAACTGAAAATATCCTTTTAAAGTCTCCCTCTTTATTCACAAGTGATGCTCAACATTCACAAGGCAATGTGCTCACGGAACTTGTAGTGACCAATTGACTCAGTTTATCTGGGACTGGGGGCACTGCTGGGATATGTGAATTTCAGTCCCTAAAAGTAGGAGAGTCTGGGGCAAACCAGAACAGGTTGGTCACTGTATTTGGAAACGGCCATAACATAGATCTTTTCAGTGCATCCTACTTATTTATCATCATTTGATTAATTGTATATTTATTATCTAGGTCTTGTACTCCATCACACCTTCCCCAGGGTGTAACTTCACTGAGAACAGAGACTGTTTTAGTCACTCATGACAGCCATGTTAGTCACTGGGTAGGTTCTCAAAAAATGTTTATTGAAGGAAGGAAAGAAAGGAGGGAAAGAAGAATGAAGGGAGAATAGCAAAAAGAAAGAAGAAATGGAGGGTTGTTTATACCTGCCTGTTTATCTGTCTCATTTTGGGCACAATTAATGGAAATTTATATATACAGTCATCGAGGCAAAAACCCTAGAACCTTAAGGTTTTTTTCGAGACTGTAGATATTGAGTGACTCCCTGAAGTCTAGAGCATTGGCATGCAAAAGTTTCCTATAAACCATTGACACCATGACTGCAAGTACTGAAAGATGTTAAAAATTTCAAAAAGTCATACTTCATTGTTTGAAAATGTCATAGGCGATAAAAATCAGATTTATCTGCACCTGCTGTCTTATAAGCCTAAGATTCAGACTGATATATAATCATTGCTAATGCTTTCTGTTCAACCACACACTGCTTAACGCTGTCATGCTATTTTCTCCTGACTGAAATATTCAATCCTGTGTTACATTTGCTTCAGCTTGTTTTCCCTGGATCCATGACAGGGCTTTAGATTATCCAGGCTAATTCTAAAAGGAAGTGACTGTGAGCTCCAATTACAGATGAGACAATGGTTCAAATTCAGTGGCATGGCATCTGTGGCCCTTCAGTATTGGTAGCTGAACTACTTCTCAATCTGGTTTCTTTACTCCAAGGCAGATGGGTAAAGCTTCAACCACACAGAACTGCTCTCTTTCCATGAGTGGTCTACCCCACCTTGCTTTGGCAAAGGGACTTCTTTGTTTTCTTCAACCGAGGGAAAACATTTCATAGTATGTCTTCTTTGAAGCCATCAGTCAAAAGTGGTCAGCCTTTGTCCAAAATCACTGTGGTTTTTAATATACTAAATTGAAATTAATATTTATTTCTGTCTTATTCACTGGACTATGAGCTCCATAAGGACAGAGACTTCCATATGCATCTTTAAATCCTTGCCATCTAGCACAAGTTCTGCTACATGCAGAATATGTATATATTTATTAAATAAACACCAACAAACAATGTTGCATGGGAGTCTATAAAACAAAAACATTATTACTTGTAAGGCATAAAAATACAAAAAAGCTTACAATCTTATTTTTTACCCTGGTTTGTCATTTTACCTAATTTTTTTATCATTATTATTATCAATTCTATAAAATTTTCAAAGTTAAACTGCTATTATTAAAAGAGCCAAATAAATGTGCCTAATCACAAACTTTTCTTTCAAATTAGATTTTTAAGATACAGACCCAGATAAATAGAAAGAAACTTACACCACAACTATAGCACTTTATCTCTGGGAAACTCACTGCATAAAGTAGGATTTTCAATGTGTTTTTCTTGAGCTTTTCCTGTGAAACAAGCTACCATATGGGCTAGTCATACTAAAGGTTTTGCAATGTCCTTTCGAAGTTGACTCTTCAAATTTACTGCAGTACCATAAAAATTTCAGACATCAGACTCAGTTTGGTGCAGTTTTAGACAGGCAAGCGTTTACACAAAGATGCTGGGCTATAAGTCTACAAAAGTTATATGAACGTAAGTAAACCCTGTTTTTACACAAGTATTCTAAACTCCCTATAACCCCTAAGATTCAAAAGTGGCTGTTTAACATAGTAATAGTGTGGCTTTGGACAAACCAGTGAAACTATGTAAGCCACAGTTTGCTCTTCTGTAAACCACTACAAATGATACCTCCAGTGCAAGGTTTCCAGAAGATAAACAAAATATAACATAAAATTCTTTTTTGCCGAGCATATGTGCTCAAACAATGATAGTTTACTTCTTTCCTCCATTTGTTCCTGGAATTTTACACCACTGCCTTTCCTATAAATGATGTTCCTCATATTTTCCATGCTTGGAATTTGGTGTCTCTTATATGTTATTTAGAAAGGCAACCTCTGTCCAATTTCCTTGTTATTTTGCCTGAGATAATTCCCTGCTCCCTAGTTTTGGCCTCTGTCTTCCTAGTCTTATTATCAAGCAAACTATATACAAGATAATATAAGAACTTTTTTGCTTATATGCTATTTCCTTCCTTTTCTATGCTAGACAATTTAATCTTTATTATTTCAGAATAAAGCTACTGTAGGAGAGCAATATGCACTGTTTTTTCAAACAGTTAACTTACATTCTTATCTAGGTTGTATGCCCCTGGAATGGCAAATTCATTCTGTCAAACATAAGGCTTGGCCCTGTGCTGGCCGTACAGTAAGTTTTTGCCACTTTATTTTTTAATATTGACTACTGTGGCAGTTCGCAATGAGTAGGAAAATGAGTATAAAGGCGCACACACACACGTATTTTCTGTGTTGGCATCTTAAATATGACCTGAGAAATGGGAAATAGGGAAATGTCAATCTGTTAAACACAGCCATAAATGGTTGTTAAAATCTGCTGTATCGGGAGGAGCTTCAAGATGGCGGAAGAGTAAGATGCTGAGATCACCTTCCTCCCCACAAATACATCAGAAATACATCTACATGTGGAACAACTCCTACAGAACACCTACTGAACGCTGGTACAAGACCTCAGACTTCCCAAAATGCAAGATAATCCCCAACTACATGGGTAGGGCAAAAGAAAAAAAAGAGACAAAAGAATAGGGACAGGACCTGCACCTCTGAGAGGGAGTTCTGAAGGAGGAAAACTTTCCACACACTGGGAAGCCCCTTCACTGGTGGAAACGGGGGGTGGGTCGGGGGGAAGCTTCAGAGTCACAGAGGAGAGCGCACCAACAGGGGTGCAGAGGGCAAAGCAGAGAGATTCCCGCACAGAGGATTGCTGCCAACTAGCACTCACCAGCCTGAGAGGTTTCTCTGCTCACCCGCTGGGGTGGGCGGGGCTGGGAGCTGAGGCTCGGGCTTCGGTGGGAGCGCACGGAGAGGACTGGGGTTGGTGGCATGAACACTGCCTGCAGGGGGTTAGTGCACCACGGCTAGCCGGGAGGGAGTCCGGGAAAAAGTCTGGAGCTGCTGAAGAGACAAGAGACTTTTTCTTCCCTCTTTGTTTCCTGGTGCACGAGGAGAGGGGAATAAGAGCGCAGCTTAAAGGAGCTCCAGAGACGGGTGCGAGCCTCGGCTATCAGCGCAGATCCCAGAGACGGGCATGAGATGCTAAGGCTGCTGCTGCCACCACCAAGAAGCCTATGTGCAAGCACAGATCGCTCTCCATACCGCCCCTCCCAGGAGACTGTGCAGCCACAGCCACTGCCTGGGTCCCATGATCCAGGGACAACTTCCCAGGGAGAATGCACAGCAGGCCTCGGGCTGGTGCAACATCCCGCTGGCCTCTGCCACTTTTGACAAAATTCAACACCCATTTATGATAAAAACCCTCCAGAAAGTAGGCATACAGGGAACTTTCCTCAACATAATAAAGGCCATAGATGAGAAACCCACAGCCAACATCATCCTCAGTGGTGAAAAACTGAAACCATTACCACTAAGATCAGGAACAAGACAAGGTTGCCCACTCTCACCACTATTATTCAAAATGGTTTTGGAATTTTTAGCCACAGCAATCAGGGAAGAAAAATAAATAAAAGGAATCCCAATTGGAAAAGAAGAAGTAAAGCTGTCACCGTTTGCAGATGACATGATACTATACATAGAGAATCCTAAAGATGCTACCAGAAAACTACTAGAGCTAATCAATGAATTTGGTAAAGTAGCAGGATACAAAACTGATGCACAGAAATCTCTGGCATTCCTATACACTAATGATGAAAAATCTGAAAGTGAAATTAAGGAAACACTCCCATTTACCATTGCAACAAAAAGAATAAAATATCTAGGAATAAACCTACCTAAGGAGACAAAAGACCTGCATGCAGAAAATTTTAAGACACTGATGAAAGAAATTAAAGATGATACAAATAGATGGAGAGATATACCATGTTCTTGGATTGGAAGAATCAACATTGTGAAAATGACTCTACTACCCAAAGCAATCTACAGATTCAATGCAATCCCTATCAAACTACCACTGGCATTTTTCACAGAACTAGAACAAAAAATTTCACAATTTGTATGGAAACACAAAAGACCCCGAATAGCAAAAGCAATGTTGAGAAAGAAAACAGAGCTAGAGGAATCAAGCTCCCTGACTTCAGTCTATATTACAAAGCTACAGTAATCAAGACAGTATGGTACTGGCACCAAAACAGAAATATAGATCAATGGAACAGGATAGAAAGCCCAGAGATAAACTCACACATATTTGGTCACCTTATCTTTGATAAAGGAGGCAGGAATGTACAGTGGAGAAAGGACAGCCTCTTCAATAAGTGGTGCTGGGAAAACTGGACAGGTACATGTAAAAGTATGAGATTAGATCACTCCCTAACACCATACACAAAAATAAGCTCAAAATGGATTAAAGACCTAAATGTAAATGATAGGCCAGAAACTATCAAACTCTTAGAGGAAAACATAGGCAGAACACGCTATGACATAAATCACAGTAAGATCCTTTTTGACCCACCTCCTAGAGAAATGTAAATAAAAACACAAACAAATGGGACCTAATGAAACTTTAAAGCTTTTGCACAGCAAAGGAAACCATAAATAAGACCAAAAGACAACCCTCAGAATGGGAGAAAATATTTGCAAATGAAGCAACTGACAAATGATTAATCTCCAAAATTTACAAGCAGCTCATGCAGCTCAATAAAAACAAACAACCCAATCCAAAAATGGGCAGAAGACCTAAACAGACATTTCTCCAAAGAAGATATACCAACTGCCAACAAACACACGAAAGAATGCTCAACATCATTAATCATTAGAGAAATGCAAATCAAAACTACAATGAAAGATCATCTCACAGCGGTCAGAACGGCCATCATCTAAAAATCTACAAACAATAAATGCTGGAGAGGGTGTAGAGAAAAGGGAACCCTCTTGCACTGTTGGTGGGAATGTAAATTGATACAGCCACTATGGAGAACAGTACGGAGGCTCCTTAAAAAACCAAAAATAGAACTACCATACGACCCAGCAATCCCACTACTGGGCATATACCCTGAGAAAACCATAATTCAAAAAGAGTCATGTACCAAAATGTTCACTGCAGCTCTATTTACAATAGCCAGGGCATGGAAGCAACCTAAGTGTCCATCAACAGATGAATGGATAAAGAAGATGTGGCACATATATACAATGGAATATTACTCAGCCATAAAAAGGAACAAAACTGAGTTATTTGTAGTGAGGTGGATGGACCTAGAGACTGTCATACAGAGTGAAGTAAGTCAGAAAGAGAAAAACAAATACCATATGCTAACATATATATATGGAATCTAAAAAAAAGAAAAAAAGAAAAAAAAAAGAAAATGGTCAGAATAACCTAGGGGCAAGATGGGAATAAAGATGCAGACCTCCTAGAGAATGGACCTGAGGATAAGGGGAGGGGAAAGGGTAAGCTGGGACAAAATGAGAGAGTGGCATGGACATATATGCACTACCAAACGTAAAATAGATAACTAGTGGGAAGCAGCCACAGAGCACAGGGAGATCAGCTTGGTGCTTTGTGACCACCTAGAGGGGTGGGATAGGGAGGGTGGGAGGAAGGGAGATGCAAGAGGGAAGAGATATGGGGACATATGTATATGTATAACTGATTCACTTTGTTATAGAGCAGAAACTGACACACCATTGTAAAGCAATTATACTCTAATAAAGGTGTTAAGAAAAAAAATCTGCTGTATCATCAGTAATTCATCATGTTCTAGAGTTACGAGGGACCTCACAAATGACAGAAATTGAAACAGCATAGAAAACAGAATTGGATAAGGACACACAATCTCCTACCACCTTATTCAAAAAGACACTTGGTATCTCCTTTTGGCCGTTAAGCTTTATCCTCCCATGACTGTTCTCTTTTACTGAAAATGGCAAACTCATGTTCTATTATCCCATACAAATTTTGAAGGGCCTTCACATGACTTGACAGTTTTCATCTTTATAACAGCATACAGGGTTGCTATTTTTTATACTCACTAATAATAATGACAGCACTATATCAGACCAAATGTTTTGTCTTAAGTCAGACAGTATAGGGCAAAGCCACAATTTCATTACTCAGAAATATTTATTGAGCATTTACCATGAACCAGGTATTATTTTAGACATTGGGGATATACTGGTAAACAAGACAGGAAAAAAATCCTTGCCCTCATGGAGCTTAGATTCTAGTGTAGGTGGAACATAATGAAAAAGTAAATTAAAAATTTCACATATTTGGAGGAAATCAATACAGTGGTGAGGTCGAGAATATGAAGGAAGATTTACTTTAAGCCTTTTAGTCAGGGAAAGCTGTCTGAGGACAGATAACCGAGATGATAAATAAAATCTGAGAAGGAGTCAGGCTTAGAAAATTCTGGGGGAAGTGAACTCCAAAGACAGGGAGGAGTAGGTTCAAATGTGGTCAGCAGTATTAAACCTTCAGTCTCCAGATTCTCAGTCCAGTGCTCTGTCCAAAATCACTGTTGACTCTTTTCTCCACCTCTGTTTAGAGAAGGTGCTTGTAGATAAACTTCTGTTTATGTGAACCCCATATTTATTGGTACTTCAGATGTGCCTCCGGAATGACTCATTCCATTTATAACGTGCCACCATCTGGTACTCCATACATCTATGATAGTGGAGTTGGAAGAGGAGCGCTTTTTCATTTATCTTCCAACATTGCTGCATGCCCAGTGTGTTAACATACGGCCCAATTAGCTAGAACAGGGCACTAAATGAGGCCAGTTGTAAATTCAATTTTTGTATGGGCCGCTTAGCTTTTTATTTTGTTCTGGCTGAAGGTTCGCTCTCCAACTGATTACAGTCTCATTAGTCCCCTCTAGGTTAGCCACTCTGCCAGCGTTTTTGGTGGACCTCCCCCTCTCCCCTCACCCCTATTCCTATTACAGGACCCTCCACAGAGTAGCTGTTCAATTAATGTCAGTTTGTTTCATCTTTTAAAAATTACGTACAGAAAGGACCTGAAGAAAGTTGATTTGTTGTACATCATATATTACGATCTGTATGAACAGTCTCTTTAAAAAAAAAAACTTTCTGAGGGATTGTAGTACTGAAATCCTTAGCACTATATAGTGTACCTATCTTCTCTCTCCTTTACAAAGCATATGTTCCAACCCAACGTTTTGGATCCATGGCTTATTGCATTTATATCCTTTTATGCCTAGATCCACCTGTGCTTCAAGGAAAATTTGAATGCTACTTCTTTTGTGAAGCTCTTCATGATTCCGCCTCCTTTCTTAAAACTCCCATAAGATGTTGTTATCTGTCCACATTTCTTTCATAGCATTTGTCACTTCCTGCTTTGTGTCATTTCTGTATACCTCTTAACCTCTTCACAGTCCTTAGCTTCTTGAGTGAGGGTTCAATCTCTAAAATCCACTTAAAACCACCAAAGAACCTGCTTCTCAGGGGAAGAGCATTAACCTTAAAGGCATTCAGAACTGGGTTCAATTTTTTTCTTCACCTCTTCTATTTAAAAAAAAAAAAGCATTTTCCTTAGATTCTGTTAGTTTCAGTTTTATCATCTGAGAAATAAGTGTGTAATAATATCTACCTGTGTACTTATTGTAATGACTGAATAAGGTGATGCATGCAAAGTCAGCGTTGTGTAAGATTCTAATTCTGCCTTTTAGCTCTGCAATTTAGGAAAATTATTTAACCTGCCTTACCCTCAACATCTTTATCTGTAAAATATAAAAAGTGATGACCCCGATCTTTTAAACTTATTTTGGAAATTAAACGAGTATGAAGTACCTGACATAATTCTCAGCACATATTAACAATTCAATAAAAGCTAATTGTTTGTTTTTGCTGCTGTTGTTGTTCCTATATGACAATCACAGTGCCCAATACATAGTAGAAACTCTATAAATAATACTTATGGAGTATTGTAGTTAATACTCAAATTACTGGATATTGATTATGTGCTTAGACTATGTGCTAGGCCCTCTGCTTAACATGAGACACAAAAGTGAACACTAAAGATGTTGAAGTTTATAGATTAGCCAATAAAACACACATTAAACATATCATTTAATCCTGCATATAAAATATATTCAATGCATGGAATTGCATAAATTTAAGATTTTATGGGTGAATGACATATACAGGGGAGAAGTCAGAATTCCCTGCACAAATTCTGGGCCTGACATTGCTGTGTTACTGCATGAAAGCATCCTTTACTTTTTTTAAGAAACCTGAATTTTTCTATAGATAATAAACATCAAATTTGGAAACCCAGTCATTTTCTAGATTTGGCTCAAAAGGCATTAAATTTGAAGAATGCAAAACACATTTATTGGGCAAAACTCTCTCCAAGAACCAAAACAAAATGGAAAAGGGACCATTCCTAGCAGTTTTCCCCCATTTTTTATTGCTCATACAAACTGCTTTTGTGGGATGTACTTTGGACAACTGAATTATGAGCCTTAACTTTAGCACTGCTCATCAATTTATCTTCTGTGACTCAACAGGATCTGACTGGAAGCCAAGGTCATAATTCAGTTGTTCTCAACACATAATATCAAGGGGAAGGAAAGCATCGCGCAAATGAAAACTTGGAAAGTACAATTCTGTAGAAGGATTTTTCTCCCCTTCTTACCTTTAAAAAGAAGATTTTTAAGCCTTTCTAGTCAGAAGTATTGTGGCACTGGAGGGAGATGAATTTAAGAAAAAAAAACAGAAGGAATTCTTGCCTTCTACTACATGAGTCATGTTTTAAATCACTCCTCAAATCGTTATTCTCCTTCCTTTACAGGTTGACATAGTGATTTTACTCCCCAAAGTACAAATAATTAATCAGCACTGTATTGATAATACCTGGTTAATGTTTTAACCTTCTCAGCAATCTATTTTTATACAATTCATACAATGCAAGTTGACTTTCTTCTGTAATTATCACTTAGAAGGAAGCTGTAGTGTGTGTATGTTTCACATGTGTTAAAAAAACTAAGAAACATTTTAAACAAATAGTGTTATCACATGTCAATCTAATGAAACCAGAAAGAGTAATGTATTCTTAATACACCATTAATTAATGTATGCATTTGCTTATAAAATGAAGAATGTATACTGTTAACAGATTGTGTTTCTTCAATAATGCTATTACTTATATAGGCATTGTGATTAATGAATATCAGAGAGAGAGAGAGATACAGAAAGAAAAAAAAGGCAGAAAAAAAGGCACCCATAGTTTTTACCATAGTGCCATAGTACCAAACAAATACTCATAGCATCTTGTATTTTACTTGTCCTTTTTTTTCATTTCTTTTCTTTCTTATTTTGTCTTTGACCAATGTTTCTATAATTCTTGTGTTCTACTTTGTACACAATTTTTGTATCCTGCTATTTAAATTTAATATTATAATATAAGCTTTTTCTCATGGTATTACAATTCCTGAAAACATAATTTTCATGGATCTCCAATATCTTGTAGAATGTATGCAAATCTGGTAGGATAGATAGAAGTTCTCTGTCTCCAGCCCTTGGAATCCCTCCATTTTCACTCTTGGTTGGGAAGATAACATCTAAGCACAGTAATTGGTTGAACTTATGCTGTGTATGGAGTGAAGTAGAGTGTCTTAGAGACTCCATGGTGAAGGCTCCACTATCTCCAACCAAAGTAGCAGTGGCATGAAATGGAACTTACTAGCTCATGTACAAAGTAGGACAATAAAGCTAGGCCCTAAAGGGAGAAAGGGGGGAAATCCAGAGGAGGAGGAAGAAAAGGAACCTAGGCATTTCTGGGTGTCCAGAGGAAGAAGACGTATGAAGGGGCAGCTGACTAGGAAGAGTAAAGGGAAATATACCATCCAATGGACTCTGGTATATTTACAACTATAACAATGTAAATTTAGATTCTCTGAAGACTAACTGAATTCAAATGCCTTCCCAGCAGTTGCAAAATATAAGAGCAGACATGACAACTTTTATTTAAACAATAGGCTTTGAATGAACATTGCTTGTTTACAAACTCTATAGTCTATAGGTTTAAAGTGTTCTCCATGTCTGGGGTAGGATGGGGCAGGAGAGAGAAGAAAAAATCTCACCCCAAATAGTTGAAGACTGTCCCTTTTTTATCTGAGCTCAATTCATATTTTGCTTTGCTGTAGGTTATTTATTTCATTGTTTGTATATCTACCTCCCCTACAAACCTGGTAGTACAAAACATTGTGCTTAAACACACACACACACACACACACACACACACACACATTTTCCTTCTTTCTGATAAATGACACATTGATTTGATTAGATCATTAAAACTTTTGTCCACACATTAATGAAACAATGGAACAAATACTGCCCAGAGAAATGGTTTGAATGTAAAACAAAGAAACAAAAGATAGCCACTTTTCAAAAATATGGTTTGTGTCTTGATTTAAATCCCTGATGTACAGAAAATGTCACTTGAAATACGCAGTACCCAGGAAATGTAGGGAAATGAGTAATTACTCATCATTTGACAAAAGCTTTCTCAGCGATCAATGCATGAACGATTAAAAGGTTGGGAGGTGGGGACGGACGTTGTTCTTTGGAGGCAAGAGCTGATCCAAGGGGAGAGTCCCTTGGAAATTCATTAGAGCCTGGTTGGAAGTCAAAAATAAAGAACCTAAAATGATCCTGCGCTCCCCGACCCACACCACACAAATGATGATGGAATGCATTTGTGAACCTTTCCTGATGCCTCCATCCTGAATTAATCACTCTTCCTACCCTGAACACATGACAATTTGCTTCAAACCCCATTTGGAATGCGTACTGCACTGGCTTCTTTTAAACTTAGTTGTATTCTCGCCTATCTTTCCTACCGAACTGTAAGATTTTCCAGGCTAGAATCCTTATCTGCAAGCCTACCCCTGGTTTTCAGTCTGAAGTGCTGTGTATTTAATTGGTATGAATTATCTAAAATTAAAATGTGACTTCTTCAAACATAATAGATTATTCATATTTGATAAAATGTATGGAATGTTCAAGCTTTTTTAATATTATTGCTGATAGGACCAGCTTTTTTGTGAAAAGGGAAAGCATATGTGTCTATATTTGTGAGTAAGGAAGTGACTGAGAGAAACAGGCAGACCAAGAGATAGAGAAACAGAACAGGCTCTGTATGTCTTCAAGATTTCTGTTTTAAGGTTAGCCTTTAATTTGATATTAAAATAGTTATATTGTATAATTTCTCAGCTCTATTAACTCATTTGAGTTAAAACATGGTTTATATTAATCAGCATATAAGTGATTCAGGAAAACAAAGGTAAGAATAAAGAATATGATATAGAGTATAAGTAATAAACTGTTCAAAACAGAAAGGACTAAGGCATTATTCCAAAACCAACCCACCACATACAATTTCAGATTTAATTTTTTTTTTAAGATTTTCTATTTGGTTCATTTGGGGAAAAGCAAAAATATTTCCACTTCCAAAAATACACTGAAAACCACTGACAGTTTCTTTCCTTCTCTAACAGTTAGTGTATCAATGACAAAGTTATTATCATTTGGGCACATTAATTTGAGTAACTATCAGTAATCTATGGAGTATGATAGTGTTATTATGATTCCTTTCAAGAAAATGAAATATGACACTAATAAGAATAATGATGTTCTAACTAACATTTGCATCATATGATAGCTTACAAAGCATTTTCACATGTTGAACTCCGTAATAATACCTAACGTGTTTTGAGTACTCACTGTCTGCCAGGCATAAAGCTAATTTTTGGGAGATTACTGCCTTTAATTTTACATCAATACCATAAAGTTGGCATTCTTATCATCATTCCAATTTAACTGATGGGAAAGATGTATCTCAAGTCATCTCAAAGATGACTTGCCAAAGGTTACACCGTGGTTGATGTAGGTTTGGTTTTTATTTTAATTTTTTAATTTAAATATACAAGTTGATATACAATATTATATGTTACATGTGTACAATATAGTGAGTCACAATTTTTAAAGGTTATACTCCATTTATAGATATTATACAATATTTTCTATATTCCCTGTGTTGTGCAGTATATCCCTGTAGCTTATTATATACCTAATAGTTTATATCTTTCTACCCTACCCCATATTGCCCCTCACTCTTCCCTCTCCCCACTGGTAACCACTACTTTGTTCTCTGTATTGGTGAGTTTCCTTGTTCTGTTATATTCACTAGTTTGTTGTATTTTATTAAGATTCCACATATCAGTGATATCATACAGTATTTGTCTTTCTCTGACTTGTTTCACTTAGCATAATGCCCTGCAAGTCCATTCATGTGGTGCTAATGGCAAAATTTCTATCTTTTTTAAGTTGAGTGGTATTCCATTGTGAGATATATATATATATATATATGTATCTCAATCACATCTTCTTTATCTATTCATCTGTTGATGGACACTTAGGTTGCTTCCATATCTTGGGAATTGTAAATAATGTTGCTATGAACACCAGGGTGCATGGAACTTTTCAAATTAGTGTTCTTGTTTTTTTCAGATATATACCAAGGAGTGGAATTGCTGTTTTTTTCATATATATATATCAAAGAGTTCTATTTTTAGTTCTTTGAGAACCCTCCATACTGTTTTTAACAGTGGCTGCACTAATTTACAGTCTAATCAACAGTGTATGAGGATTCCCTTTTCTCCACATTCTCGCCAACATTTGTTATTTGTGTTCTTTTTGATGCTAGCCATCATGACAGGTGTGAGGTGATATCTCATTGTGGTTCTGATTTGCATTTCCCTGATGATGTTGAACATCTCTTCATATGCCTGTTAGCCATCTGCATTTCCTTTTTGGAAAAATGTCTATTCAGTTCTGCCCATTTTTTAATTGGGTTGTTTGTTGTTTTTTGATTTTGAGTTGTGTGATCTGTTTATATATGTTGGATATTAACCCCTGATCAGTCATATCATTTGCAAGTATTTTCTCCAATTTAGTACGTTTTCTTTTCATTTTGTCAATGGTTTCCTTTGCTGTGCAAAAGTTTTTACGTTTAATTAGGTCCCATTTGTTTACTTTTGCTTTTATTTCCTTTGTTTTAGGAAATGGATCCAAAAAAATACTGCTATGATTTAGCAATGTCAATATGTCAAAGAGTGTTCCACCTGTTTTCCTGTAGGATTTTTATGGTATCTGGTCTTACATTACTTTACTTTATATCTTTACTTTATCTTAAATCCATTTTGAGTTTATTTTTGTATATCTTTACTTTATCTTTACTTTATATCTTTACTTACTTTACTTTATCTTAAATATATCTTTACTTTATCTTAAATCCATTTATACTTTACTTTATCTTAAATCCATTTTGAGTTTATTTTTGTATATGGTGTTAGAGGATGTTCTAATTTCAGTCTTTTACATGTAGCCATCCCGTTTTCCCAGCATCATTTATTGAAGAGACTGTCTTTTCTCTATTGTATATTCTTCCCTCATCTGTCCATAGATTAATTGACCATAAGTGTGTGGGTATATTTCTGGGCTCTCTATTCTGTTCCACTGAATCATGTGTCTGTTTTTGTGCCAGTACCAAACTGTTTTGATTACTGTAGCTTTATAGTATAGTCTGAAGCCAGGGACTGTTATTCCTCCAGCTCTGTTCTTCTTTCTCAAGATTGTCTTGGCTATTCAGGGTCTTTTGTTTTTCCATACAAATTTTAAACAAAGGTAGTTTATTTCTACTTTTAAATACTATGGTATACAGCCTCCCTTAAAATAATATTGCCATTAAAGTTTGTCCAGGAAATAAATATTTAATCCATGTCTATTACCTTTTGAATTTTAAGCCATGTTTTTTAAAATAGTATTTTATGTTTATAAAACAATGCAAAATAAGTAACATTATCCTCATTGTGCAGATGATAAAACTAAGGCAATGCTAGGGTGACTCATAGTTAAAACTGCATAGTTGGCACTCAAATTCCTGTTGTTTGACCCTGAACCCTAGAATCTTTCCACTGTGGCTTATTGAAGAGCACAAATGGGCTTCAAATGTGCCAAAAGAAGAATGAAGGTTTTAGATATAGAAGAATCTTCAAAATGGGAAAATACATCTGGAAAACAAAGGTTCTTATGGGAATACCTCAATCCAAGGAGAAAAAGACTTGACTTCATCATCTCTGTAGTCAAGTTTTAGCAACTGCACACCATATAGGTTAGAAAGGAAAAGGTTTTGTTGTTGTTTTTAAAGTTGTTAAAGCACAGTCATATAGTGAATTAAATTCAATCCATTGAATGGCACAAATACAACTATCAAATACTAAGAGAGAAGAGTTTGTTGGTGATTCACAGTCTCTCAGATTTGTTACCAGCTTTGACCTTGTACTTTTAAGATACACAGACTAATCTTAATACAATGAGTTAGGACTATTTTAGAGTTAAAGAAGATCCCTCTCTATGTAAGACAGTCACCAAAATTCACCAATCTCCTTCCATTTTGTTTCAACTGTTTCATATTTTACTCTCACTTTAATGGCTTCAACCCTGTTCTTTCTGATGTGAAATAGCTTCCTAAATTTTGATTTGAGGTGGCTTCTAAGAACGTTGGTGACACACTCTCTGGGTCTTGCATTCCTGGCTTCTTTGGTTAGAGCAGTAGACCTAAGTGGAATTGACCAAATACTTCAGGCTCTTAGCAGTCTAGGCAAATGTTGGATTGAATTTTCCTATTCTCTTTGAAATTGGGTGTGGGAATGTGACTTGTTTTTTTTTTTCTAAGAAATGAGAGATGAAGTGATATGTCACTCCTGGATGAAAATTTAAAGAGGGAGGCCACAATTCATCAGATTGCCTTTGTACCGCTGTGGTTAATGTAGAAGTACACTTAGATAAAATGTCTTTCAGCCTGGATCCCTGAATTGCCACAATGAATAGGACCCTTATTTTAATCCCCACAACTAAAGCTAATAACTGAGATTTGAGGGGTTCTTTGTTACTTGGGCATACCTAAACATATATTACTGTTACAGGGAGATTAACTGACCTTAATAATGGCATTTCAAACAAAACTTTCTGGTCTCTATCTGTTCCTGTCCATCCCAATCCTTAATGTGTATAGATTCTTAATTCATGGATATACATAAGCATTAATTGCCACAAATGCTAAAACCATCCAAGTTAAACACTTATTTTTTCAACAATTATTTTTATGCCCAGAGTCATTTCTACTGTTTCAATAATTTTACCCTTTTCAAACACCCACTTGTTACCCTTTTACTTTTATGACAAAGGAGAGTGTGCATGAGGATATTATGCCTCATAAAACTGCATATTATAACAATGTCTATGGAGAAATATATTTTCCTGAGATTGGAGGTTATCATTTGTGGAGTTATCATTTGTGGAGTTCAAGCGTAGCACCAAAATCAACCTTTTTAGATTCATTTAACATAAATGCAACTTTTCTCTTTCTAAAACCAAAGGCTGGAAACTACCTACACAAATCTTCATAATGTATCTTTGATATCAACTAGCATTTAAAAAACATTCTGATGTGTTAAGTATAAAGGAATCAGAGATATGCTGATTGAATTTTCCATTGAAGTTGAACATTTTAAAGAAAAAGACAAGAAAGAAAAGAAGTTGGGGGATGCATGTTGTTCTTTGCTTCACACAGAACATTTGAAAATCTGCCTGACCTCTTATTTTTATTTATTTAAATTAACAGCAGCAGCATTCACTGCCATCTGGTCCACAGGCACAGTGATCTAATTTAAAAAAAAAAAAAAAAAAAAAAGGAACTTCAAACTATCATTTAAACCTTTTAAAATAATTCAGCCAATACAAGGGTTGAAAAAGCATCACGTGGATTGGCAAACCAGAGGAACTAGGTCCCAGAGGGCAGTAAATCTGGATTTAGCCAGAGCTAAATGTGTGTTGAGAAAATTTTGATGGAGACTTCCCCAGGAGTAACTGTACATTCCCAAGGAAGAACTTGGAATGAAAACTGGGCTGCACCCAATGCTAAATGCAACTATTTGGAAGACTTTCCACCCTTTTATCTCCCCAGCTCAGATTATAAACTTTGTTAGCAGTTTCAGTTGGTGTTTTTGTCTCTACATAGTACTCCAATTTGAAATCTTATTCCACATTGGGAATACATCCCGTCAAAGCAACAGCATCCTATATTCATTTTGCATTCTATAGGTCATTGAGTTTTTCATTTAGTTTGAAATGTCTTGAAGCCCTCATCAAAGGTGATGCTAAAAGAACAATTTTTTTTTTTTTTTTTTTTTGCGGTACGCGGGCCTCTCACTGTTGTGGCCTCTCCCGTTGCGGAGCACAGGCTCCGGACGCGCAGGGTCAGCGGCCATGGCTCACGGGCCCAGCTGATCCGTGGCACGTGGGATCTTCCCGGACCGGGGCACGAACCCGTGTCCCCTGCATTGGCAGGCGGACTCTCAACCACTGCGCCACCAGGGAAGTACAAGAACAATTTTAATAAGTCATCTAGTGCTTCTCTCAGCCCACACATATTTTTGGCAGCACAGGAATATTGCTTTCTGCCATCTGTGCAGAATAGAATTTGGATTTTTGTTCAGGGTCAGTTAGAATGTGCTTAAGACCCAACGTGTAGCTAGGCTTTGATTCTTGCTCTAAACTTTTGATATGTGTTGTTTAGAATTTAAAGTGGTTTCACTAAAATCTTCTCTTTCTTTTCTGTAGCTGACATATTGTACTAATAAAGTTTAAAATAAATTCTTTTCAGTAGTAGTTGGCTGTTTTGTTTTTATGGCGATCTAATCTAACATCATTTCATTCAGTTTGTTTTGAAGATACACTCTGGGAGAGGAATAATTTAAGAATACACGACAGTTGTTGTATATACCAAGGTATAAACACAAAATCTGACTGAGGAATGTCTATGCACCAAGCAAATTTCTCAGTAATCTTTGTACTTGATATTTTCATTCCCATTCTGACAGATGAAGAAACTGAGGCTCAATTATGATACACAACTAGTAAGAAGTAGAATTAGGCTGTTAACTTAGGTTTGTGTTGTGCCAAAGCTTATGTTCTACTTAAAGAAACATGCTCCAATAATATTCACTTCTTTTCAATAAAGATGCATAAGTTCCTATTATTTGCTGAGGACTACACTGAGTTCCTTGGGAAGAAAGAAACTGAAACAGGAGGTCTCATTCTTTCAGAATTTTTAAATATAAATGAACAAGGTAGCACACATAGGAAGTAACCTCTATATTACTGCAAGGATGTTCTTTCTCAAACACAAAGCTACTTACATACCATTTTGTTGAAAAATGTCTTTAGTGTCTTTCTGTCTACAGGATAAAGCCTAAATTATTTAACATGACATTAACTGAACCTCTGCCTATTTCTCCAACTTAATTTCCAATATGCTAATGTCCTTATAGCCTACATTCCAGCTACCCCAAACTACTTGTGCTTTCTGGAATGTGACTTTTTGTCACTATCCTAAAATTTTGCTGTTCCGATTTTTCTATCTGGGATTTCTTTCCATCATTTTAAAGGCAAGTTTTTGTCAAGAATCATCTGAAACAATACCTCTTTCATGGATTATGCTTTTTATCACCTGTAAACCACATCCATGCTTCTTCAACATAGCTATGGCAGCTACAGCTTATGTTTACATACTTTCTTCCTGGGTAGATTGAATTTTACAGTCTCAAGGCCATGTTCAGGGTATGTGGTAGAATTACAGCCATTAAATATTCTTTTAATAAGCAAAAAACTGAGAACAGGAGAGAGAGGGTGGGTGAAAGGACCATCCAAATCTCTTGTAGGAGAGCAATAGGAAGCCCCGCAATAAATCTTATGAAAATTCAAAGCAAATAAATTCTATCATCATAAAGATTAGCTAGTTAATCTTTAACTAGGCTTCCATTAAAATAGTAGACACATATCAATAAAAATGACACAGGTCACTTTAGCTACCATGTACTCAGAGAGGGGGGTTCCAACAGAAATTTTCTTTAAAATACAACAAACACAGTTTAGTTACTGTGAATGAGAGAGAAAAGTACAGCTGTCCACACTGACATCTCAACTCTGGCCTAGATGATGGTCTTACACAGACAGACACACACATGATGAGAGTCTCATACAGACACACACACATGCATGCACACGCCATGTGCACACACTCTCTTTTAAAATAGATTTTGGTGCTTATAAATACAAGATGACCAATATTATACATGTTACAAAAAATTTTGATTGTATTTCTTTGGTGTTTCCTTTTCTCTTTTTATTTATTCAGTTAGTTATGGCAGTAACTGTAACAGTCATTTAGTATCACTTCTGCTTCAGTAAATTACCTTGCTTTATCCCGGGGGTGGGGGGAATACAACTAAAACTCAAAGAAGAATGTAATAAGCCCTAGAACAATATATACATTGCACTGAGATAGGATTAGCTCCTTCAGAAAGTGGTAGGGTTTAGCACAAGAGGTATGAGAGTGGACGCCCAGGGATCTTCTTAATGGGAGATTGCCACTAGGAAAAAAGAGAACATGGTTAACCACAGAGGAAGGGTAGTAAAAAGAAGAGAGAGGGTAGGGTAACCAGTAAGAAAGCAAACTATATTATTTTCCCAGTGCCACATCCTGGGCCAAAAATCTTGCTCATTCAGGGAATTGGCAGAGATGAATCATTTTTCTCATTTTCAGTTTTTGGTACATTCTTTCTGAGCAGCTCATTTGAAGAATGTAAACTCCAGGAACATGGATCTGTGTATCCCAGAGCTTTCAGAGTGACGAGAATCCTGGCTGTTGGTTGAATGAAGAAGCAAGAATACCCTAGTGTCTGACACCAAAGTCCTAGGTGTGTGCCCTTAACCTGCCTCTATCTCCAGCCTCAGCTTTTGCCACATCATAGTTAACCTACTGCAGCCTCACAGGTCTGCTTCTCACCAATGAGTCCTCCAAGCTTCTGGCATTTGTTTTGGTCTGAAACCCTATGTCATCCTGCCCAATAGATACATAGTATGAAAGCAAGTCTGATGTGTAATTACAAATTTTCTAGTAGCCACACTAAAAATGTAAATTAGACAGGTGAAGTTAATTTTGATAGTAATTTTTTATTTAACCCAATATATATAAAACATTAACATTTGAGAAATAGTCTATATAAAAATGGAGGTATGAACAAGGTATTTTATTTTCTTTTATTTTTATAATAACATGTAGAAGTTTTTGTGTATACTGGACTTACAGCACACCTAAATTTACACTAGCCGTTTTTCATGTCCTTCATTGGACAGTGCAGTTCAAACCCTTGCTGTCTTCACTCTCCTCCCTCCGCCTTTCCCTGGGAAGCTGTTCTAATCTGCTATTATGGCTTAGAGAAAAGCTTCCCTTTCTGGAGATCAGATTTTACCTCTATATCATATACTCTCTTATAAAATTCTTCATTATAGAAATTCTATGCTAATGAGTAATAACTCTTGGTGCTATCAGTTTAAAATCTGTATTCCTCACTAGACTGAAGGCTCCAGGAACACTTCTTTCATATTAATCCTTATATCCCCTGTGCTTACATAATATCCAACAAGAGGAGACATTTAATTAATACCTATTGAATAATCATTATTTAGTGCCTCTGACCCTTTATTTCCTCATCTATATAACAGGGATAAAAACGCCTATCTCATAGAGTGACTATAAGAATTAAACAACTTCATACATTCATGCATGTTTGTGTGTGTGTGTGTGTGTGTGTGTGTGTGTGTGTGTGTACTTAGAACAATGGCTAATACATCATAAGTTCTATATAGGGTCTGGCTTTTGGTAACAGTCATAGCAGTACGACTAAATCTAATTTTGTGAGGATTAAGGCAGACAGATTGAGGAGGGTGTCTGGCATATGATAGTGCTACTTTTAAAAATTTTGTTATGCTCAGTCTATTATTTCATATAAATGTCATAGCATATGCTCTAGTAATTAAACCTCTTAGTATTAATTTGTAGTCCCAACCTTGGATTGCAATATTCTTAAGAGGTCCAGGAAAATAAAGAGTATTCTTCATTTAACAGCAGGCTGCACATATAATTACTAGAAGAAATGCAGAATTAAGCTTTAATTAAGGCCCACATGAGACTGCTTGGTGAATGTGTCTAGGTGGTAATATTGCTCATCTGTAAACCATAACTTCTAGAGTTTAGTATTTCCCTTTCCATCAATGTTTTTTTTTTCAAGTATCACAATGTTTATTGATAGATACAAGTATATAAAATCAGGGCATGAACATGACTTGATAAATTAAGTAGACTTAATTTCAATACTATAATACAAGGGACCAATTCAAATTCTCACCATTAGTTTCACACTCACAAAGACCACTTCAAGGGCACTTACAATCTCTCAAAATGTATCAGTTTTGTGCAAGTAAACCATGTTTCTTTTAAAAAGACTTGTGCACTTGCTCAGGCTCAAGGATATTAAAATCTAGCACATAAAACCCATTACTAGAGGTAGAAATACTGGCAATATACTATTACGGCAGCAATCATCAATTACAGTTAAGAATTTTTCTGTAACAACCAAATGGATAAGTAAATATTGCAACAACCCAAGTATTACTAAGCAAAGTGCATTTCTACAGTATTCAGTGTTGCTATTCAGTTTTCTAACTTAAAACAATCTATGATAACTGGCAGCAAAGAAGGTCCCTGCAATAGACTGCCTCTGCTTGAGAACTTATGATGTAAATATTGCATGCTGCTAATATACTACCTAAACATTAAAGATACTCCTAAAATATTTGATGGTAGACTATGATTAAGACATTACACTGCAAAAAAACTTATGCAGAAGGAAATCCTAACTGACACGCTTCTGCTTTAAATATTGTGCAAACATTACAGCAGAATGAACTTTCGCAGTGGTTAGGTCACATGCAGTTACGTCATAGTAATGGTATGTTTTGCACAATTTAAGGCTTTGGTTGATTCTTTTAGTCAGCTTCTTCCTCTGATTCTTCTTCTTCAGCAGTTTCTAGCCAGGTTAGTCACTGATTCACCTGGAACAAAGCCTTGCCTTTCCCCGGGAACTCTTGGGTTATATCTTCTTTCCAAGCCAAGAAACCTCCTTCAATAATTTCCATGTCATAGAAGTGAACAAAAAAGCAAAGTAACATGCCTTTTGGGAAGTTGCTATTGTAGCAGTGCACCTGAAGAGCACAGAGGGCACTGACTTGTAGATCAATGTGATCATGAAGGAATTTCTGCATTACTGGCTTGAAGGAAAGAAGCAGTTGTTTTTCCTGCTCTGTTCTTTGGAAGGAGCAGAGGAAGAATCTCTTTCATCACTGGTGGGTTTACTTCACTAGAAAGGTACTGTAAGAAGCTAGTCACTAAGATGTTCACAAATCCTTTACCTACATGAAGTTTGGGAGAGATGTTATCTTTAATCCACTTATATATGGTTTGAGGAGATGATCCAACTTTATTTGCTTTAACAGTGCCTTCTCCAATTTGAGGAGTGGGAATAAGAAACTCAGTCCGTTTCCTCCCAAGATCTCCAACATGTGGTCCTTATTCTGATCAATTTCTGGGAGAATTTTCTGCATATTAACCTTGCTTTGTTGGAAAAGCTCTGTTAACCACTCTCAATCTTATAATTTAGCTAATTGCTGAAGACAAACTAAGAAGAGAGGAAAATGGGTGCCACTTTCCAGTGGTTGAGCTAGTTCTGAAATGCTCACCAGCTCCCAAATGATAGCATGGGCTTCAAACTGTGCTAAATATGATTTCACCAAGGGGATATCAATCTCCAGTTTGGGGCACTGGTCCAATGCACTCAGGAAAGACTGCATGAAGTTGTCACTTGTGGCCATCCCTTCCTGTTTGAGTAAACTGATCAAAGAACTTGCTTTTTCTTTATCTTCATCGCTTCTATCTAGTGACAGGATGATTACTTTGCTTAATATCTCAGGGAGAAAGTGTTTAGAAGCCCTCATCTCTCTTACACCATTGACAGCTTCGTTTGCATTTCCACTATTCAGATACTTGGTTACAACAGTTTTGGTTAGTTTAAGCAGTTCTTCCTTTGGTGGTGGTGGCTTTTTACTGGTCTTGGCAGGCTTTTCCTGAATAAGTGGTGGATTAGTTTTGAGACCAGCTGAGGTGTCTGTCCCAGAGGTGGTGTTTGAGTGTGTGGTGGTTGTGCACTAGAAGGAATCATAGTTATCTGGGGCTGAAGCTTTGGCACTTGATTTTTATTCATTAGGAAAGACTGAGCAGGCCTCAGGCTAATCTCATCTGCATTAAGCTGTCCTTTCTTAGAAAACTGAGGTGGCATATCCTTCAACTGTCCTTGCAGCTGGGATAAAACTCTCTGACTCTGGTTATGGTAGAGCTGGCTTAGCCCCTGGCTTTTCATAAACTTGCCTCCCATCTCCCCAAACTGTGATTGTGTGGGAGGTATGATGTGTCCCCCATGGCCACTGAAGAGTTGATTTGAACGATGACGCCCCATAGTGGGTGAAAATCTATCCTGGATAACTCCTGGACCAGTACCAATTCTGCTACCTGGCATTTGTCCAAACATATCAGCAAGTCCTCCAAGTGGGTCCCTATCCATTGTCATCCTGGGTGGCATGAACGGTTCCTCCAGAAAGAAGTCACTTCTCATCCCTTGAGCCATAGGAGCAGGAATAAACACTCCTAGATCTTTTACCGCATCTTGATGGATTTGATTGATCATCTTTGGTCCATTGTCAAGAAAAGCCTTGCGAGGAATCCAATGGTGTTCTTTCAACTCTATGGTATGCTGCAGCAGGAAACGAATCCTCACCAGCAATTCCTTACTTAACATCAAGGAGCACATTTGGGCAAAGTACTGATCCATTAAGGACTTGGCTCTTTCTTTGTCTAATCTAGGTCCCACTGTCCTCATTATCTGACAGAGGCACTCCAAATCCTCTTCCATATCTTTGAGTTGGAGTCTCTTCTTTTTTTCCAAAAGTGTTTTGGAAGGATAGATTCATAAATAAGATCAAGCTTTCCAAGTTCTCCAACGAATCTGATGTTCCCCAACATCTTGATCTTAGTAATGGCTCTCTGTTCCTCCTCCTCGGGGAGGAGGGGATTTTCACGCGTATCATAGATATCAACATTTCTGGTTCGGTTTTCAAATTCATCTTGTAATTTGGAAATTCAGAGGCGTCTGAATGTTGTGCTTTGCTTCTGTCCTGGTTGACCCTCTGCTGCTGGGCCATCGAAGTTTGGTTCATCTTCTGCCAATCGCAGACATAGCTGAGCACACAGTGAGCTATACTTCGGGCTTTGTCCACAATCAGCAGTATGATCCCTTTAAGGATGAGTTTAGACTCTACACCCACAATGAGGAGCTCAAGGCAAAGCTTGTCAAACTTCTCAGGAGTAAGCTTACTTAGTATGCCTCTTACTTTCCTGAAGATTGCATCATGTCGTTCTCTTTCATTTGCATAGTTGTTTGCTACGGAGTTGTCACCTTGCCTAGTGTTTCCTGCAGGAATCCATTTCTGCGCGTTTTTGCCCTGGGGATTTCCCCAGGAACTCACTGTTGCCAGCAGTCTTGAGATAGTGCTGAGGTGCACCCCGGCTTCCTCCTCCGCCAGAAGAAGCACTGAAATGAGAAGTACTGCCTTCTGCAATCTCACTCTTCACTTTGGCAGCATGACAATGAAGAATCTTCGAAAGAATAATATTAATGGATGGGGTGGGAAGGGAAGGGGATGGGAGAAATGAAAAACCTTCACCGAGAACTCAGCATTTGCCACTGCAGCTGCCTCCTCAGGATCTGGTCATCGGGGACGGGGAAGAGAGGGGGAGGGGAACGGAAAAGAAAAAAGGCGGAGGGAAGAGGGAGGAAGGAGTCGCCCCTTCCAGCAATGTTATGTGATTTAAGAAGGCATTTGAGTTTCTGTAGTTTTATTTGTCTAATGAGAGGTAGGACTGGTGATTATTTCCTAAATTTGGGCCAGTCATGAAAATCTGTCCCCATAACTGATTCTTCTTTAGCCCCCTCTGCAGAGACACACACTGTTAATCAGCTTATTGTACTTTCCTTTTCCTTTCATTGTCTTTACTCCTTCCATCTGAAGTGTAGTTGTAATAAAGTCAGTCGAGCCTCCTGCAGGCTAATGTGGACTGGGAAATAATGGGTTACACCTATAAGGCCTCTCTAGCTTGCAAATGATAAGAATCCGTAGTGACTATCCAGTCCATCCAACATTAAAATAGAAATCTAATAGTATAAAATGGTTGTAAAGATAACCCAATGTCCCAGGCAAGGATTTAAAACGCTTTAAGTAGAGTTGATTTACAATGTTGTGTTAGTTTCTGGTATATGGAAAAGTGATTCAGATATACATAAACACACACACATACATATATGATTCATATATATATACACACACATACATATTCATATATATTTTCTTTTTCATATTCTTTTCCATTATGGCTTATTACAGGATATTAAATATGGTTCCCTGTGCTATACAGTAGAACCTTGTTTAAAAAGCCTTTTTTAAAAAGCAGATGTTAACCCTCAAGAGGGAGCCATCTACAACTCAGTATAAAGGACTTAGTTGCCACAATAACCCTTTGTTCTGGACAAAAGTCTGATATGTTCACTGATTTCTACAATCAAAAGATGACTACATGGTGAAATTAGGCTGATTTTCCTTACTGAGGCCCAATGGTCAGTAAGTGGCCAGAATGGCCAGTAGGGATATGGAGATCCTATGGGTCACAGGCAGGAGTGGAGGTACCACCAAATTGCAGCTCAGATTATCACCAAGAGAAAAGTTAATGGCTTTTAATCAAGAAAGCCAAGATAAGTGGGCTTTCAAAGAAAGGGAAGCAAGAAATTGGAGACCTGTGGAGGACATAAAACAAAGGGGAGTAGCTGGAGAAGGATTACTGTGCACATTTCATATTTAACACTCGATAATGCCTCTGCCTGTGGGTAAAAGCTAAATAAATTAGAAAATGTTAGTAGGATTTATCATGCATCATGCAAATAAAAAGGTTGGAATTCAGTCTGATGTGAGTTACTTTGAATTCTGAAACCACAATTTAATAGCTGCGTGCTCTTTGTCTGCTTACTTAAGCTTGATAAGCTTCCACAGTCTCTACTTCTAAAGTAACAGGGAAATGCTACGGTACAGATTTCTTTTGGCTTTCTTTGAATTACTAAATGGCACAGAACAGATCTAAATAATGCTATTTCTCTTTTCTGTCCCCCTCTTTCTTTCATCTGAATGGCACTGTGTTTGTACAATTCTGTAGTTAGCATGATCAAACCTTCTTCAGATTTCACACTGCACACTTAGGAATACAAACCAAATTAAAGAGAAGAATGTGACAAAATTGCAATGGTGAGTGTGTGTGTGTGTGTGTGTGTGTGTGTGTGTCTTGTAAAAGTTGAAGGTATTGATTAAAAAGTCTCCATTTCTTAAATTATTTCTGGCTCAATTTTCTAGACTTTCAGGTACTTTTAAGATCTTTTTATTCTTAGGAATAAAACATTCATTTTTGCATACAAATAACTAGCTGGAGATAGAAGAATAGAGAAATATACTCAGTAGGAATTAGTAACTTTAAGATAGTAATGAGCATAACATAACTATCTTCATCACTTTCATATACACTGCCTTCTTACACACCCACAATAATCAGGTGAGATAGGTAATTACTAGTCATACTTCACAGACAGAGATTATAAGACTCATCTTACGGCCACAGAGCAAAAAGTTGCAGGCTCTCTAAATCTCACCTTTTCATATAATATTGCTGCTGCCAAATGCAACAATATTTTCTTGTGTAAAAAGATCACATTTTAATTTCCCCTGATGTTACGAAAACACAAGTACTAGAGAGGAATGTGGTTGACATTAAAACCACTGAAAACAAACTAAGCACTCTTTTTACAGAATCTTTCCAATTTAGGAAAGCCCATAACTATAAACAAAGAAAGTACCATACAGAAGAGAATGAGATAACAGTTACTATCTAGGAAATATTATCCAAAGTCTACGTGAATAGGCCTTCAGTCCCAGACATTTAAAGTCTACTAGTTGTGGGCCTAACAGCAGTATACCCAAATGATAGAGTATCCAGGACAGTATGATGATACCTGCTTTAAGAGAAGTCATTTCCAAATCACTGAACCTTGAACAATGAAAGGTGAGCACTACTGGCATACCTGTTAGACTGAACAAACCCAGAACACAGTATACATGGATCAGACCTTTGCTATCTATAAATATTACATAAGCATTCAGTATTGGACAGCTCTGGGCTTTCTGAGTATTGGCATTGTTCTTCAAGATAGGCATATGTAATACCATGTAGTATACAGAAAAAAAAATTATTTGGGAAAGGAAGACCTTAATCCCAGCTGATTAATTCTCTCTGAAAAGTTATCTATGGTCTCTGAACTGTCATTTACCTGAGATCAAAATCTCTGACCTGCCTACATCACAGAATACTTAGGAATTATCATAGAACTAAAATACCCCATATTGTGTAAAGAACAGACAGATTATAAGGAGGTGTTATTCTCAAAACAAATTTAAAACTTCCTGTTGTTTCAATCCATCTAGCTTATTATATGTGAAACTTCTTTTAAATACTAATTTTATTATATTTATTTTTTTAAATATGGAGCTCATGAATTACTTTTTTAATTAATATTTTTATAAAGCACGCTCTTATTAGTTATCTATTTTATACATATTATAATGTATGTATGCCAATTCCAATCTCCCCATTCATCCCACCACCACCAAGCCACACCCCACTTTCCCCCATTTCTGTCCATACTTTTGTTCTCTACATCAGTGTCTCTATTTCTGCCTTGAAAACTGGATCATCTGTACCATTTTTCTAGATTCCACATATATGCATTAATATACGATATGTGTTTTTCTCTTTCTGACTTAGTTCACTCTGTAGGACAGTCTCTAGGTACATCCACGTCTCTGCAGATGACCAATTTCGTCCCTTTTATGGCTGAGTAATATTTCATTTTATATATGTAGCACATCTTCTTTATCCATTTGTCTTTTGATGGGCATTTAGGTTGCTTCCATGACCTGGTTATTGAAAATAGTGCTGCAATGAACATTGGGGTGCATGTGTCTTTTTGAATTATGGTTTTCTCTGTGTATATGCCCAGTCGTGGGATTGCTGGGTCATATGACAATTCTATTTTTAGTTTTTTTAAAAACCCTCCATAATGTTCTCCAGAGTAGCTGTATCAATTTATATTCCCACCAACAGTGTAGGAGGGTTACCTTTTCTCCACACCCTCTCCAGCATTTGTGGTTTGTAGATTTTCTGATGATGCCCATTCTAACCGGGGTGAGGTGATACCTCATTGTAGTGTTCATTTGCATTTCTCTAATAATTAGTGTTGTTGAGCATCTTTTCATGTGCCTCTTGGCCATCTGTATGTCTTCTTTGGAGAAATGCCTATCTAGGTCTTCTGCCCATTTTTTGATTGGTTTGTTTGTTTTTTTAATATTGAGCTGCATTTGCTGTTTATATATTTTGGAGATTAATCCTTTGTCCGTTAATTCGTTTGCAAATATTTTCTCCCATTCTGAGGGTTGTCTTTTTTGCTTTGTTTATAGTCTCCTTTGCTGTGCAAAAGGTTTAGAGTTTCATTAGATCCCATTTGTTTATTTTTGTTGTTATTTCCATTACTCTAGGAGGTGGATAAAAAAGATATTGCTGTGATTTATGTCAAAGAGTGTTCTTTCTATGTTTTCCTCGAAGAGTTTGGTAGTGTCTGGTCTTACATTTAGGTCTTCAATACATTTTGAGTTTATTTTTGTGTATGGTGTAAGGGAGTGTTCTAATTTCATTCTTTTACATGTAGCTGACCAGTTTCCCCAGCACCACTTACTGAAGAGACAGTCTTTTCTCCATTGTATATCCTTGCCTCCTTTGCCATAGATTAGTTGACCATAGGTACATGGGTTTATCTCTGGGCTTTCTATCCTGTTCCACTGATCTATATTTCTGTTTTTCTTCCAGTACAATATTGTCTTGATTACTGTAGCTTTGTACTAGAGTCTGAAGTCCAGGGATCTAATTCATCCAGCTCCATTTTTTTCCCTCAAGATTGCTTTGCTACTAGGGGTCTCTTGTGTCTCCATATAAACTTTAAGATTTTTTGTTCTAGTTCTGTAAGAACTGCCCCTGATAATTTCATAGGGATTGCATTGAATCTGTAGATTGCTTTGGGTAGTATAGCCATTTTCACAATATTAATTCATCCAATCCAAGAACATGGTATATCTCTCGATCTGTTTGTGTCATCTTTGATTTCTTTCATCAATGTCTTATAGTTTTCTGAGTATATGTCTTTTACCTCCTTAGGTAGGTTTATTCCTAGATATTTTACTCTTTTTGTTGCAATGGTGAATGGGAGTGTTTCCTTAATTTCTCTTTCAGATTATTCATCATTAGTATATAAGAATGCAAGAGATTTCTGTATATTAATTTTGTATCCTGCAACTTTACCAAATTCATTGATAAGCTCTAGTAGTTTTCTGGTGGCATCTTTAGGATTATCTATGTATAGTATCATGTCATCCGCAAACAGTGACGGTTTTACTTCTTCTTTTCCAACTTGTATTCCCTTTATTTCTTTTTCTTCTCTGACTGCCGTGGACATCCTTGTCTTGTTCCTAATCTTAGAGGAAACGCTTTCAGTTTGTCACCGTTGAGAATGATGCTTGCTGTGGGTTTGTCGTATATAGTCTTTATTAGGTTGTGGTAGGTTTCCTCTAGGCCCACTTTCTGGAGAGTTTTTATCATAAATGGGTGCTGAATTTTCTCAAAAGCTTTTTCTGAATCTATTGAGATTATCATATGGTTTTATCCTTCAATTTGTTAATATGTTGTATCACATTGATTAGTTTGCATATATTGAAGAATCCTTGCATCCCTGGGATAAATCCCACTTAACCATGGTGTATGATCCTTTTAATGTGTTGCTGGATTCTGTTTGCTAGTATGTTGCTGAGGATTCTTGCATCTATAGTCATCAGTGATATTGGTCTGTAATTTTCTTTTTCTGTAGTATGTTTGCCTGGTTTTGGTATCAGGGTGCTAGTGGCCTTGTAGAATGAGTTTGAGACTGTTCCTTCCCCTACAATTTTTTGGAAGAGTTTGAGAAGGATGGGTGTTAGCTCTTCTCTAAATGTTTCACAGAATTCCCTGTGAAGCCATCTGGTCCTGGACTTTTGATTGTTGGAAGATTTTTAACCACAGTTTCAATTTCATTACTTGTGATTGGTCTGTTCATATTTTCTATTTCTTCCTGGTTCAGTCTTGGAAGGTTATACCTTTCTAAGCACTGTCCATTTCTTCCAGGTTGTCCACTTTATTGGCTAGAGTTGCTTGTAGTAGTCTCTTAGAATGCTTTGTATTTCTGTGGTGTCTGTTGTAACTTCTATTTTTTCATTTCTAATTTTATTTATTTGAGTGCTCTCCCTCTCTTTCTTGCGAGTCTGGCTAAAGTTTATCAATTTTGTTTATCTTCTCAAAGAACCATGTTTTAGTTTTATTGATCTTTGCTATTGCTTTTCTGTTTCTATTTCATTTATTTCTGCTCTGATCTTTATGATTTCTTTCCTTCTACTAACTTTGGGTTTTGTTTGTTCTTCTTTCTCTAGTTCCTTTAGGTGTAAGGTTAGATTGTTTATTTGAGATATTTCTTGTTTCTTGAGGTAGACTGTATTGCTATAAAATTCCTTCTCAGAACTGCTTTTGCTGCATCCCATAGGTTTTGGATCATCGTGTTTTTGTTGTCATTTGTCTTTAGGTATTTTTTGATTTCCTCTTTGATTTCTTCAGGTATCTCTTGGTTACTTAGTAATGTATTTTTTTAGCCTTCATGTGTTTTTGTTTTTTACATTTTCTTCCCTGTAATTTATTTCTAATCTCATAGCATGTGGTTGGAAGAGATGCTTGGTATGATTTCAATTTTCTTAAATTTACCGAGGCTTGATTTGTGACCCAAGATGTGATCTATCCTGAAGAATGTGCCGTGTGCACTTGAGAAGAAAGTGTAATGTGCTATTTTCGGATGGAATGTCCTATAAATATCAATTAAATCTATCTGGTCTATTGTGTCATTTAAAGCTTGTGTTTCCTCATTAATTTTCTGTCTGTATGATCTGTCCACTGGTGTGTGTGAAGTGTTAAGTCCCCCAATATTATTGTGTTATTGTCAATTTCCTCTTTTATAGCTGTTAGCATTTGCCTTATGTATTGAGGTGCTCCTATTTTGGGTGCATATATATTTATAATTTTTATTTCTTCTTCTTGGATTGATCCCTTGATCATTATGTAGTGTCCTTCCTTGTCTCTTGTAACATTCTTTATTTTAAAGCTATTTTATCTGATATGAGTATTGCTACTCCAGCTTTCTTTTTGATTTGCATTTGCATGGAATATCGTTTTCCATCCCCTCACTTTCAGTCTGTATGTGTCCCTAGGTCTGAAGTGGGTCTCTTGTAGACAGCATATATATATGGGTCTTGATTTTGTATCCATTCAGTGAGACTATGTCTTTTGGTTGGAGCATTTAACCCATTCACATTTAAGGTAATGATCAACATGTATGTCCCTACTACCATTTTCTTAATTGCTTTCGGTTTGTTTTTGTAGATCCTTTTCTTCTCTTGTGTTTCCCACATAGAGAAGTTCCTTTAGCATTTGCTGTAGAGCAGATTTGGTGCTGCTGAATTCTCTTAGCTTTTGCTTGTACATAAAGCTTTTGATTTCTCCATTGAATCTGAATGAGATCCTTGCCGGGTAGAGTAATCTTGGTTGTAGGTTCTTCCCTTTCATCACTTTAAATATATTGTGCCACTTCCTTCTGGCTTGTAGAGTTTCTGCTGAGAAGTCAGCTGTTAACCTTATGGGAGTTCCCTTGTATGTTATTTGTCGTTTTTCCCTTGTTGCTTTTAATAAATTTTCTTTGTCCTTAATTTTTGTCAGTTTGATTACTATGTGTCTCAGTGTGTTTCTCCTTGGGTTCATCTTGCCTGGGACTCTCTGAGCTTCCTGGACATGGGTGGCTATTTCTTTTCCCGTGTTAGGGAAGTTTTAAACTATAATCTTTCCAAATATTTTCTTGGGTCCTTTCTCTCTCTCTTCTCCTTCTGGGACTCCTATAATGCGAATGTTGGTGCATTTAATGTTGTCCCAGAGGTCTCTTAGTCTGTCTTCATTTCTTTTCATTCTTTTTTCTTCATTCTGTTCTGTGGCAGTGAATTCCATCATTCTGTCTTCCAGGTCACTTATGTGTTCTTCTGCTTCAGTTATTCTCCTATTGATTCCTTCTATTGTAGTTTTCATTTCAGTTATTTTATTGTTCTTCTCTATTTGTTTGTTCTTTAATTCTTCTAGGTCTTTGTTCTTTAATTCTTCTAGGTCTTTGTTAAACATTTCTTGAATCTTCTTGATCTTTGCCTCCATTCTTTTTCCTTGGTCCTGGATCATCTTCACTATCATTATTCTTTTTCTGGAAGGTTGCCTATCTCCACTTCATTTAGTTGTTTTTCTGGGGTTTTATCTTGTTCCTTCATCTGGTACATAGCCCTCTGCCTTTTCATTTTGTCTATCTTTCTGTGAATGTGGTTTTCATTCCACAGGCTGTGGGATTGTAGTTCTTCTTGCTTCTGCTGTCTGCCCTCTGGTGGATGAGGCTATCTAAGATGCTTGTGTCAGGTACCTGACGGGCGGGTCTGGTGGTGGGTAGTGCTGGGTGTTGCTCTGGTGGGCAGAGCTCAGTAAAAGTTTAATCCACTTGTCTGGTGATGGGTGGGGCTGAGTTCCCTCCCTGTTGGTTGTTTGGCTTGAGGTGACCCAGCACTGGCACCTACAGGCTCTTTGGTGGGGCTAATGGGGGGACTCCAGCCACCCCCCACCTCTGAAGGAGACCCTCCAACACTAGCAGGTACTTCTGGTTCAGTCTCCTATGGGCTCACTGCTTCTTCCCCCTGCGTCCTGATGTGCACACTACTTTCTGTGTGCACTTCAGTAGGGGAGTTTCTGTTTTCCCCAGTACTGTTGAATTCCTGCAATCAAATCCCACTAGCCTTCAAAGTCTGATTCTGTAGGAATTCCTCCTCCCGTTGCTGGAACCCCAGGTTGGGAAGCCTGATGTGGGGCTCAGAACCTTCACTCCAGTGGGTGGACTTCTGTGGTATAAGTGTTCTCCAGTTTGTGAGTCACCCACCCAGCAGATGTGGGATTTGATTTTATTGTGATTGCATCCTGTTACCGTCTCATTGAAGCTTCTCCTTTGTCTTTGGATGTGGGGTATATTTTTTGGTGAGTTCCAGTGTCTTCCTATTGAATACTGTTCAGCAGTTAGCTGTGATTCCGGTGCTCTCACAACAGGGAGTGAGTGCACGTCCTTCTACTCTGCCATCTTGAGGCAATCTCCTGAAATTTTTGTTTTTAATTGGAGTAAAATTGCTTTACAATTTTGTGTTAGTTTCTGCTGTACAATGAAGTGAATCAGCTATATGTATACTTATATATCCCCTCCCTCTTCGACCTCCCTCCCCCTCTCTCCCCCCATATAGGTCATCACCGACCACCGAGCTGAGCTCCCTGTGCTATACAGCAGGTTCCCACTAGTTATTTATTTTACACATGGTAGTGCATTTATATAAAACTTAATCTCCCTATTTGTCCCACCTCCCCTTCCCCTCCTGTGTCCACATGTCTGTTTTCTACGTCTACATCTCTATTCCTGCCCGACAATTAGGTTCATCTATACCATTTCTCTAGATTCCACATATATGCGTTAATATATGATATTTGTTTTCCTCTTTCTGGCTTGTTTCACTTTGTATGACAGACTCTAGGTCCATCCACATCTCTATAAATGACCCCATTTCATTCCTTTTTATGGCTGAGTAATATTCCATTGTATATATGTACCATTGTTCATTCACTTAGCATATATGTCTTGAACATCTACTCCATTGCAGAAGCTGTGGTACGCCCTTGAAATTTGTTTTTAGAAAAACTGTGTTCAGTAAATAATTTTTAGTATATTTATATTTGCTGCCAAAAAAGTGCAGATACTAAGAGACATTTTTCAGGGCATCTTTTGGGTCATATGTTTAAGGTGAAGGGAGAGTGGGATGGAGAAGGAGACACTAGACCTTTGAGGATAGTGGAAAAGTTTTAATATAGCTATGGAGAATGAGAAAGCAGTAAGATAAGGGAAGATAAACAAAGCAATGTTGCTAGATTGTTGAGGATCCATTTGGTTTTGGTAACCATTAATTTACAGTCAAATCAATACATTGCTGTGTTCCTGACTCCTATAGACCCTGCCAGTACAGTTTCAGTAAATCAGCTGCAGTACACTGTGTACAATATATGATCATATGAAGATCTTTAAGATGTCAGAGTACAGCAGTTTAATTGCAAGATGGTGAAGAGAAAGCAGATGAACTGAAGTTGTGTGATGCCAACTGTGTCGATTGCTTTAAACTTTTTTTTTTCTCTAGATTACTCACAGCAACTCCATGCTGTATGCATTGTTCCATCATTGCTACATATGATATGAAATTCAGGAGAGTTAAGCAACTGGCCCAAGGTCACAAGTGACAAGAGCCAGGAATAGCACCATATTGGCCCCTGTCCTAAATACATGCTATTTTCTCCCTCTGTACTATCTCTCTATAACGGGCATGCCTTATATTATTCTACAGAGTAAAATCCCGATGTGCACTTTGCCTCAAAATGGCAAGAACACCTATCCTCCAAAATGTTCTTTAGGAGGCAGGGCCTTATCTCTTCAAGGTCTGTGCAAATATATGGTTGATGCCTGCAGTTCTGTTCCACAAAGCATGAAGAAAGTGGGCTTAGTATGGGAGGTTTTGAAGACAGGCATTTTCTATCATTTGCCTCTGCTCTGAAAGGCCCTTGAAATGCCCTGTAGAGCACGAGATTTTGAGCATGACCACATTTTGATAGACCTGCCAGGATACATCTGCAAACACTTCCTCTGGGTTGACCTACTGACCTGATTAGTGGTTTGGCTCAAAATTATCCATCTGGAAGCTGAAGCGTGTCTGCCAAACACAATGGTCAGAGTTTTGGCAGGGTTGAAATTGAGCTGTTCTTTCTAATGATGCCTTGCTAACAGGTTCATTTACCTCCTATGACCACTTCTTGAATGTTATAGTAATGTCATGCTTAGTGGGGTGGAAAACACATAAGCTTTGGAACTGAATAGACTAGAGTTTAGAGTCTGAACTGATTTAACCACTTAATAGTTTGTCAATTACAGTACCACCTTGAGGCCCAGTTTTTTAAATCTGTAAAGTGGGGACAATGATTTCTCTTGTGGAGTTGTTTTGAGCATTAGAGATAGTGCCCTGTGGTACAATTAGGAATCATTTATTGAACCTTTATTGTTGAAAGGCATTATGTCACATGCTTTAAAAGATTATCTTATTTCATTTGGAAAATGCAACATTCCTTAAGCATTATTATTATCCCAACTTCAAGAATGAAGAAATAAAGGCTAGATGGGTACACTTATTTGCCTTATATGACAACCTGACAAGTAGAAAGAGTAGAATTTGGTGTTAAAAGACAGACTCCAGAATTTCTATGATTTGCCACCAGGTGTAACTGCCTCCTAATGCCATTGTTGAACTTGAAATCTCCTGGTTTGGGGGATTGGCTAGAGATCACCCACCAAAATATCAAATGACAGGGGTAAAAGTTTCAGAAAGGTTTACTAGATATATCTTATTATCATTTAGTACTCAATATTATTGTAAGAATGACAAAGAAATACATTAACTGATCTGCTGTAGTCCTCATCTGCCCTTAATTGTGCTGGGATTCCTATAGGAAGTGTACTGGAGGAATTACCAGAGCTCAGAGTGATTTACCATTCACTAGGTAAACATTTTGCAGAAGTCTCTATTGATATTCATTATCTTTAAAGTGTGTCCCTTTGGTGGTAGATGAATTAAATACGGGAAGCTGTGTTTAAAGTATACATTTTATACTGAAACAACATTTTCCAAAAGGAAACACAGACCTATCTAGGGAGTGTGTGTGTGTGTGTGTGCCTGCGTGTGTGCACAGGTGTGTACATTTTGTGTGGTGCTCTTGGTTTGCCTAATAAGGGAGTCTGTCTGCTAAGACTTGTCCTCTTTAAGATGTACTGTAATAAAGATTCTGCTTTGGACAAATTGAGCCAAGAATATGAACAAAATGAATAAAATGTCATAGTTAATGTAGCATATTTCCAGAGGTATCAAAAGAAGCACCAAAGGCATTAAGTGACTGGAAGTATTCTCTGTAAACTTACTATAAAGAGATTTCAAGTCTAAACTCTTTTGACAATCTATCAGGAACTTACTTGACTTAACCCGCCTCTAATTTTAAGTAAATATTTTCAGTGGAGGCCAAGTATTATGTCTCCCTTTTTAAAAAAAAAAAACACATCAGGATGAAGACTTCAACTGTGTTTGGCAAATGAACACTATCTTACTCAGAAATGCACCCAGCACTGCCACTGACGTGATGCATTTATAAACTTGAACAAACCATTTAACCTAGGGCTCTGGGAATGAAGCACTTATTTGTCAATTGAGGGGTTTTAATTACATGATTGAAGGAGAAAAATTATAAAGGAAAAACAGTTTTGACGATTTGAGGCTCAGCTCTCAGCACTACTGCTTCCTACATGTATCCCCATCATAAAAAAGAAAACTTTTATAATTAGAGTGATGTGAAGGTGAGTTCACATAACACATATCATGACTTGACAAAACATAAGTAATCAATAAATACCACTTCTCTTTCTTTTAATATCTCACCCTCCACAATTTCACAATTTTATAATTCTAAACCTAGGGAACCAGAAATCTTGATTTTCATGGGAAAGTCACTTAAATTCCTTGGGTTTCACTTTCAACATAAATATAATGAAGAAAATTAGATCAAGATTGTGAAAGAGGTTTCAATCCCTCTCATGCATCGGTAACGGCCTTCGGAACATTCTGTTGAAAACTTTTAAGGCTATGTGGAGACTCTATAGGAAAAAATGCTGTTATTAATAAGTCGGCCAAGATACAGGCATGCCACATACACTCCATCCTGGGATAGTGATTTATACTACTCTCGCCAGACTTTAAAGTAAAGGGTTGTGGAACTTGTTGAAGCTTGCCACTGGAAATCGAGTTTAAAAGAAAAATGATGTATTCCTTTAGTCGTAGCAGAGTGACAAGATGATATCATAAACAGATATTAAACAAGACACATATAATGCACTGGAGCCTGTGCTAGGGTTAGTGAGAGACATAAATTTGAGAAAACATCCTGTCTTCCAAGAACAAACTACTATTTACTAAGGCTTAATTAATGGGCCTATAGATTTTTACAGGAGTCTCAGTATTAAAGCACCAGTGATGGTCATGAGTATCCTCACGCTTACAGAATAAATTTGCAAGCACACTAGAAAGAATATGTCTACTAATTATACAATTAACTATATTTAGATTTAATAAGCATTTTCACGTGCCTGACAGTGGGTTAAACTTAACACCTAATTTAACCTCACTATAAATGATGAATTAGGTAATACTGTGAATTAATGTTTATAAACTAAAGCTTAGAAAGGTAGAGGCATGGGTCCAAGGTCATACAGTATACATTGGAGCAAAGACTTGAAGCAAGTCCTGCTTGCCTGTAAGTTGGTTGTTTTTATACACAGTTTAAAATTCCATCTTATTAAAATGTCATGGACTGATCTGTGATAGAAGGGCATAAATATGCATCATAGCTACCCAGTCAATGGCTGAAAGAGCACTTTTCCCTCTGATTTTTTTAGCCTCTCAATAAAAATGAAACAAAGTAAAAATGTATCTCCAACATTACTTTGAAAATTTAAAATTTAACAAGAAATATATTTTAGGTATCTAAATTAGAAGTGAAAAGGAATCCAGAGAGATCTAAGCAAGTCTCTTAATTTCACAACTGGGGAAAAAACAAACAGAACAAAAGTAAAACTTTCAAAAGTTATCAAAAGCTAGTCAACTGGCTCTTTTTCTGAACTCCTTCAATTTCACCATACTCGACTAGACTGTTGATGAGTTCATTTACAACCTGAGTGAGAGGTGAATGCATTGAGAATTTCTAGTTCTGTAAGAACTGGGACTTATCCAGTTTCCATTCCCAGGACTTGGCACATTGGACAAAAAAAAAAAAAAAAAAAAAAAGCAGAACAAAGAGAAGAATTGCATAGGTCAAATTAATTTGAGTTTTGCCTTGAAGGGTGTCTGGGAAGAAAGTAAACAAAACAAACAAACAAAAACATACAATTAAAACAGCAACAAAAAAACCCTCAAAAACCACAAATAAGTTAGGGCAGAATATGTTAAAGGAGAGAAACCAAGATAGAAGCATATATGGCTATTAATATCCATGGCCACAGGAGCTGAGAGCACTCATTGTGGAGTGTACTACAAAGTGAGCCCGTGAAAATTAAAGAATTCAATGGAGAATATTAAAACAGCAGCAATACCATTAGAGCAAAGAAGTCACATTTAAAACATTGTCTGCCCCCTGGACAAGTAATCAACACAAAGATACAGCATTAATTCATCTGATAAATGAAACTGTGAGCTTCTAACTTGTCCTAGGAACGTTGCTTGGTGCTGTGTTTATGATGGTGAATCAAACAGATTTATGTGCAGAGAACTTGACTGAGATCCTATCTCTACACTCATCGGGCTAGACTTTGTCTCAAATATAAGAGAGATAATAAGTTTCTACAATTAGGGCCAGATTATCAGGACTGTTTACTGTATAGTGAGCCCTCAGAGTTTTAAAACAGTGGTCTTGCCCAGACTAGAGTCACAGGATTGAGGCCTCACTAGTCTATACTAAGGGCCTGGGGGCCCCATCAGGAAGAGAAATCAAGGGTAAGAGATCATAAGATACTAACAATGCAGTAGTATATTTATTACTCAATTATAAAACAGTCATTCTGAGTTGTTGCTGTCATAAACTGAACTTAATGAAATGTTTCTGAGTTCTAATGTTTAATTAGAATCTGGTTCTGTATTAGTGTATGAAATGAACTTTATGCTCACATAAGGATCTCAAATAATGAGTAATCATCCAAGGACTTGAATTCTCCATGATAAAATAAAAATGGTCATTTCAGTTATAATATGGATCTTAGATCTGGATTAGAGATCACTTTGTTCAACTCCATCATTTTACCATGAAACATCCGAAGAATATGGAAGGTAGAGGGCTTGTTTAAGGTCACATAACTACTTGGAGGGGCAAGGATCTTATTCTCCTGGTTTTCTAAATGAACTTTTCCATCAGACACCATTACATATGTCAAAACCATCACTATTTTCTCATTTTCCAAGATCAAAATGAGACATACTTTAATCCTCCATTTCCCTCTTTCCCTCTAGCTCTTCACTTGACTAATTTACTAAGAATCAAAACCATCAATGTCTCTCTCATACAGATTTTGTTCCCCCTTGTCTTAACAATATTAATAATATCAAAACAACCCTAGCTACTACTACCTCTTTTTCTCTTTAATCCAGTAAAAATACTTTTATCACTAGGGACAGGGTGGCTTCCTAAAGAAAAATGGGGCAATTCCCTGAGAATATGAGAAAAACAATCTTAGGCAGGAAAAGAACAATATTTGGAACGATAACATATTTGCAAAATCAATTTTCCTGACATACATCTCTAATCATATAATTTGCCTACTCCACAACTTTCAACATCTTCTAATTGCCAAAGAAATTAAGTTGTAATTTATCATTCTGCTATTTAAGGACTCCCCAACATTGACTGATCTATCTTTTGAGCTATTTCCCCTATTTTGCCCCGTAGCTCTAAAATCTATACTGTGATTTGACTGAGTGGTCTTCAAGTTTGTTACCCATAATGTCCAACTTCACATGTTGAACACTGAAAGTAGTCAATATTCATGCAGTTAAATAAACAGAAGAAAAGAGCTGATGATTCTGCCAGAGTTTATATCCCATTATAAATTAATACAGAAACATCATAGTTTGTTAGATTGTTTTTCAGAGTTGGTCTAGGGATGCATTGCCTCTATGTGAATAATTAGTGGTTCTCAGTTTGCAAAACTGAGGGCCAAGATCTTGATCTCAAGTTGCACCATTAGTGTGAAGAGACTCATTAGTCATAGCCTAAGGCTGCCCCTCATATTCTGCATGCCACCTTGCCCTCAGTAGGTACACAAGCATTATTAATATTTGTAGTGGTCAGGGCAATGTACTTTGCAGCTGGAAGACCAGGGTTAGAGTTTCAATTTTGATAGCCAGTAGATATGTAATGTTTGAAATGTGATCTCTGTAAGGGAAATTCTCCATAGCTGAAGAATAAAAGGTTGGACACAATTGCCTCTATGTTTTCTTTAATTCTGTAATCTTACTACAATAATTACAAATTTAAAGTAATATTCAAACTCAAACATGCTTTCTAACTGGAGAGTATTATTGGGGAAGGACCCTTGAAAAATGTCAAAACTAGCTTTCTTTTAACATGGTAATTCACTGATACAGGAATATATAAACTAGAATTGGCATATCTCTTTGGTGACACAAACCTGGTTTAAATAGAAAAATAATTACCTAACCTAACCTCTTCATGAAAAATTGTGTAGAAGAAATTAAAAGACATGGATAAAAATAACCAACATATAGTAGACATAGTAGCTTCCCCTTAACTACCTCTGCTTTCTCTCTCTCCCTCTCTCTCTTGCTCTCTTTTTCTCTGTCTAGGGATCATATATTTCACATATGAAGTATGATTTGCTATAAGATTCAAAAAGTATTTTCCTGACATAAGTGTAAGAACTCATGCAAAGCAGATATGAAAGATGGCAGAAGTGAAAGGTGCTTGGTAACTTGGTAACTGGTAATCCTTTTCAATGTATGTTGACCCAGACTTTTATCACTAAAAAATACAAGAAAGTTACTATTTAAAATACGAGTGCCTGTTACATGTTTTCCAGATACAAGGGCTGTACTGAAAAAAAAAAATTAAAGAGCACACACTGATAATTTGAGTTGTCTTTGAGATGTGTGCTGTATTAATCTCCCAATGCTCAAAATTTTCTGATCGTCACACTGGGTAGACAAATGAAAATATTTGTTTGTTTGTTTTCCTTGGGAGAAAATACAAATGAAAAACATTTCTTCTAGAGGAACTTGGGCATGGGATCAGGGGTGGGTAAAACTGGACCATACTGGCACTTCATAAAAACAAATCTCTGAGTAACTATACAGTGATAGTCAATAGCTCATGCTATTTTGGATGCTCTAAAATAGTAGCTCTTATTCTTATTGACTTGAAATGGATAGTGTTAGTTTACACACAATCCAATGGCAACATATGGAGGGCTTCTTTAACTCAGGGCTGTACCTTGACAATACAAGTATTAATTGAGATTTTTCCCCAAAATCTGTAAATGATGTTCCCACGTTCACTTAATACCACAGCTTAACAACATATTAATGAATTTATTCCTATACTATGTGCATTTACACACACACATATATTCTCTCTCTATATGTGTATATATATATATTTATTTATTTATTTATTTATTTATACATACAGAAACATGCATACATACTTATTGCTGTGGTTAAATACTTTATGTTGTATTATAACTCTATTTTCACTCTTAATCATGTGTGTATCTGCATTAAAGTAATGAATTTGTTCATATACTGTGTGTATACACATATGTGGTAAGTAGATACATTGCTCATTTTATACCAGTGAAAAGATACTTAGCATTAGATGCAGTAGGAAAATCACACTAAATGATGATTTTTATTAATTAGATAACCATCTAACTTCAGTTGTACCTTATCGTTAAAATTATCTTCAAGGAAACAAGTTTAGAAAGTTAACAGGTAAATCTAATACAATGGACTGCTTCCTGGTACTGTTTTGAGTTAGCATAATGGTTGATTTCTCTACCATGCAAATAAATCATTAAAATCATCAATACCATTTTATAACATATTAATGAAAATAAAGAATAATCTCTGTAGTAGTTTTGTTGAGGAAAAATACAAATACAGGTGAAATATAAAACTAAATTACACAAACTTTTTTAGTATTAAACAAAATGGTCAGTTTTAGCAAAAGTACATCATCAAGCATATTAAGTTACAGATATCACAATTTTATTGATTATGTTTTTTATAAACTTTTAATTTAGAGTAGTTTTAGATTTGGAGAAAATCTGTGACGATTGTTTAGGGAGTTTCCATATGACTCACATCCAGTTTCCCCTATAATTAATGATTCACATGGCACATTTTTACAATTAATAAACCAATACTGATACATTATCATCAACTAAATTTGGGGTATTATTCAGATTTCTTTAATCTTTACCTATTTTTTTTTCCTGTCCCAGGATTACATCCAGATTGCCATATTACATTTACTAGTCATGTATCTTTAGATTCCCTTAACTGTGGGAGTTTTACAGACTTTCCTTGTTTATGATGACCTTGACAGTTTTAAGAAACAATGGTCAGACATTTTGTAAACTGTACCTCAGTTGGGATTTGTCTTTTATTTTTCAAGGTTATAGTGGGATTATGTGATTTTGTGAGGAAGACCAGAAATAAAGTGCCCTATTCTTCACATCATATCAAGGGTACTTACTACTGACATGACTTATCACTACTGATGTTAACCTTGACACCTGGCTGAGGTAGCATTTACCAGTTTTCTCCACTGTGAAGTTACTCTTGTTGAACCCTTTCACATTGTAGTCTTTGGAAAGAAATCAATCCTTGAGGCACAGCCCACCTCCCTGATGGCAAAGCATCTGCATAAATTATCTGAAATTATGGATGATAGATTTTTCTATTCTCTATTTGTTTATTCAATGACTTATTAACATCAGAATGAATTCATGGATACTTATTTTATAATTTGGGTTATAATCCAATAAAATTTTATTTATTTTGTTGCTCAAATTGTTCCAGCTGTGGTCACTGAGAGCTTTTCCAATTGGTTCCTGTGTCCCTTTGACATATTCCCATTATTGTGTGTGCTTATTTGTTTTAAGTACTATTTCATTTTCTGCACTGCAAGATACTCAAGGCCTCTTTTCTGTATATCCTACCCTAGTCCTAGATTCAGCCAAATCTCCAAGAAGGCCTGGTTCCTCTTATTGTAAGAATCATATTAGAAGCCAAGATCTAAATACTAGGTGTGCTTGTAGCTACTGAGGTGTTAATGTTTCAAGACCCTTCAAGCTGAAAGAACAAGAAATATGTGTTTATATTAACCTATATGTATATACATATCTACAAATATTTCTATATGTAACCAATTCTATCTATATTAAGCTAAACACGAATTTATACTGATGAATCTAACTGTAATCCATTACCACATAGATTACCTCCTTACTTTAGTTTTTCTATAAATTTTCACTCTAGCAGCAAGAAACCTGGCTTTCACCATCAGCCGTCCATTTGCTTAATTGTGCAATTCTGGTATACGTATATAACAGTATCAGAATTGTTAACCATTACGCCTGAAGGAAATAACTTTAACAACTCGACTACAGTGTCTGTGTACAGTTTCTTTTGCCTTTAGTCTTAGACTCCGGTCATCTCCAAAATTATTTAAAGCAAAAGTATTTTCTCCCATCTCATTCAGTGAAATTGTTTCTTACATATATAATACAGTTAGACTGCTTTGTCCCATTCTACATTTTGTCCTGGGACACTATGATTTATGCATATTTTAAATTTGTATATACCAAGTTTCAATTTTTATGCTATAAAGTTCTATGGTTTTTGACTAATGCACAGTGCCATGTACTTATCATTACAATATAGAATAGTTTCATTACCCTAAAAAATTAGGGAATTTTTAGCTTCACTTATTTAGCCCTCTTTGTCTCTCTCCTCTCTGGCAACATCTGATATTTTTAACACCTCTATAGTTTTGCCTTTCTCAAAATGTCATATATTTTGAAGCAAATGGGATGTACCTTTTCAAACTTAATTCTTTTACTCAGCATTTGCTTATGAACTTAATCTGTATCTTTTCATGGAGTGATAGTTCATTTCCTTTTATTGCTGAATAATATTCCATTGTATAGATGTACCACAGATTAACAATTCGCCTGTTGGAAACCTTCTTGGTTGCTCCTGGTTTGGGGCATTTACAGTTAAAGCTGTTACAAACATTCACTTGCCCGTTTTGTACAGGCATAGTTTTCAAATCAGTTGGGTAAATACCTAGGAGCACAACTGCTAGACTGAACGGTAAGACTGTTTCTAACTTGTAAGAAACTACCAACCTGTCCTCCAAAGTGACTCTATCAGTTGGCATCACCTCCAGCAGTGATTAACAGTTTTTCTTGCTTTCAATACTCACCAGCAAACAGTACTGTTTGTTTTGTTATGTTTTTTACATTTTAGCTACTCTATATGTGGGCAGTGGTATCTCACTGTTGTCTTATTTTGAAGTCCTATAATGTTAAATCATGTTACTTGTCTTTTCAAATGTATTTGCCATTTGTACAACTTCTTTGTAAACATGGCTGTTTAGACCTTTTCCTCATTTTTTAATTGGGTTGTTTTCTTATACTTGAGTGTTAAGAGTTCTTTGAATGTTTGAGATTAAAATATAAAACAAACAAAAGTTACCAGATAGTGTTTTGCAAATACTAAACTTCCAACTTATGACTTGTTTTTATAGTCTATGAACAATGTCTTTCACAGAGCAGAAGTTTCTAAGTATAATAAAGTATAAATCTTTTTTTCATGGATAATGCTTTTGGTGTTGTATCTAAAAACCCATGGGTAAACCCAAGGTCATCTAGATCTCATGTTTTCCTCTAGAAATTTTACTGTTGCGTGTTTTAAATTTAAAATCTATAACCCATTTTGAGGCAGTTTTGTAAAAAATGTACTTGTCTGGTTTATATTCATTCTTTTTCAGATGCACATCCAATTGCCCCAGCACCATTTATTGAAAAAATATCATTTCTTCATTGAATTGCCTTTTTTCCTTTGTCAAACATCAGTTGACTATGTTTCTGTGGCTCCACCTCTGGGCTTCCTTTTCTATTCCATTGATTTATGTGTTTATACTCTCTTGATTATTGTAGCTTTATACTAAGTTTTGAAGTCAGGTAATGCCAGTTCTCCAATTTGTTCATAAAGCATCATGTTGGCTACTCAAGGTCATTTGTCTTTCAATATAAACTTTGGATTAAGTTTTTTTGATATGTACAAAATAATTTGCTGGAAGTTTGCTTGGGATTACATTGAATCTATAGATCATGTTCAAAGGAACTGACATCTTAACAATATTGACTCTTCTAATTGATGAACATGGCTATTTCTCCATTTATTTATATCGTTGATATTTTTTTGAGTGTTGTTTTCCACATACTATACATCCTGCACATATTTTGTTTGATTTATAATCGTTCACTTATTCCTTCTCTGATGCTTTCCCTTCCTTTACATACATTCAAGTTTCTGACCTACATCATTTTCCTTCTCCCTGAAGAACTACTTCTAACATTTAACTTCAGGTCATATATGCTTTCATGAATTCCCTCAGTTCTTATTTGTCTGAGAAAGGTTTAATTGCTCCTTTATTTTTGGAGGACAATTCACTGGATTATAATTTTAGTTTGGTAAGTTTTTTTAATACTTTAAATATTTGTGGACAAAGAATGTTGCCTGCCATATCAGTAAACAAAGGATGTTGCCTGCCAACAATCCATCGGCCACTGCAGCCAGCAAAGATGCACCCTGAGGGGAATTCAGGATAGAGAAAAACAGGATACTGGCCCTACACAGTTAAGATGCATATCAAAGGAATAATTTCAACAAGCCCTAACTCTTGCATCTTTCCCTATACAGAAAAGCACTAACATCATTAATTTGAGATGTCTGTTTTTTTTTTTTTTGTGATTAGCTGTAATCTTTTGATGTTTGACTACATGTATTTTTTTCCCAGCAAAAAACTCCTGTGTATCTGGCTCCACCCTTATCTCTTTGGAACAGTTCCTCAGAGTTATTTGAGAGGCTGCTTCCTGGCTATAGTCTTCAGTAATGCTCCATATAAAACATAATTCTCAACTTTTAGATTGTGTTTTTTTTTTTTTCAATCAATGTATTTCACTCCATTTTCTTTTTTCTTATTTGGTTTCTGCTGAGAAGTTCACTGTAATTTTTATCCTTGTTCATGAATAGGTAAGTTAGTTTTTCCTCCTCTCTGGCTTCACCAAGATTTTTTTTTCTTTTTTGGTTTTCTGCTGTTTGACTATGATAGGCATATGTGTAGTTTTTTGGTTTGTTTATTTCTTTGTTTTTGTTTTGTTTGTATTTATCCTACTTGGTGTTTTCTGGGGTTCCTGAATATGTGATTTAGTGTGTGTCATTAATTTTTAAAGTTCTGAGTCATATACATTTTTTGCTCCATTCTCTTTTTCTTCATATTCTGATATTGCAGATACACATATATTTACACATTTTAAAATTGTCCCAGACTTCTTAGGTGTTCTGTTTGTTTTAATTTTTTTTTTTTCTCTTTGTATTTCAGTTGGGAAATTTCCACTGACCTATCTTCAAACTCACTGATTCTTTTCTTGGCCATGTCCAGTGTACTGAGGAGTCCATTAAAGGAATTCTTCATTTCTGTTACAAGTGTCTTTGATTTCTAGCATTTCCTTCTGATTATTTTTTAGAGTTTTCATCCCTTGGCTTTCATTAACCATCTGTTCTTGCATGCTGTCTACTTTTCCATTACAGCCCTTAACATATTCATCACAGATATTTAAAATTCCCTATTTGATAATTCCAACATCTGTGCCATTTCTGAGTTTGGAGCTAAGGTTTACTTTGTCTACTCAGACTGTTTTTCTTTTATTTTTTTCTTGCTTTTGTCATGCCTCATAATTTTTTTTGTTGAAAGATGGACATGTATTAGGATGGTAAATAAGGTACGTAGGTCCTTGGTGTGAGAAGCTATTTTAATCTGGTTAGAAGTGGGCTTTTTAAATATTTGTTATAGCTGTAGTTCCCAGCGGCTTCAAATTCCTCTAGCATCTTTCTTTTTGTTTCCTCTCTTGATTGTGGTCTTTCCTACATAACTCTCCTCAGAAAGAGTTTGTGTCTTGCACCTTCTTCAGTTTTAATCTCTCCTATTATACTGGAGCTCTATTAGCACAGTAGTAAGGCATGGAGGAGGGGAAGCATTCTATATACTTCTTATTAACTCCTAATCTTTTAGTAGCCCTCTGTGGGCTATGACATTCACAAGTGTTTCTCAGCTTTTTGTTTCCCTTTGGTGACACAGGAAGACTAGAGTGGGCTGGAGTGGTGTATTTTCTTTTCCCCCCACATTAGATAAAGTTCTGATAAAGATGTTTCTCCTGGAGAGTAAGCCTTTGCTGTAAAGACTGCTCAGGGAGTATTTCAGAATTATTCTTCCCATCTACCTATCAGAGTCAAGAAGGGATCTTTCTCAGATCTTTACCTTAAGAACCTGGTGTGGTTCCTGGAGGTAAAACCCCCAAAAGTGTGGAAGTCACTCTAAGACAGCTCAAAACCCAGGAGTTTCTCATTCTTATGCTACTCCCCACTCAGCCTCCAGCAATTTATCAAAATTATCATTTAAGTCTTTCTACCAGTTTATCACTTCAGCAACTTCTACTCCAAGTAAACAGATTTCAACTGTGACTCTCTGGATTCACCTGCCTCCCCAGATTTTGGGGTGGCAGTTTGCTCTGTGAACTCAATTCTCTGATGTGTCTAAAGAAGCTATCCTACATAACAATTTTTACTCTCCTATTTCTAATGCACTAGGATTGACAAGGAGATCAATAAGGCACAAACTGGAAGCAACTTAAGGTCTTCTTCCTCAAATCACCAAACCTATTAATGATTCTATAAATTCTTCTCCCTCCCATATCCAGCTCTAGAAACAGCCTCTTGTCAAGGCCATGCTAACACCTAGTCTCCCATCTCCTCACTCTGATGCCCTCCCTATCCAACTGTTAGAAATACTGACTGCTCTGTGGGAACAGAAATCAACTCTGAGTGTTCGTGTACTTCTGAAAATTTACAGTTTATGACAGCCATTATGCCTGGACTTTTTATTATTAAGATTTTATTTTTTAGAGCAGTTTTAGGTTCACAACAAAATTGCAAGGAAGCTACAGAGATCCCCCGTGTATCCCCTGCCTCCACACGTGTATAGCCTCCCTCATTATCAACATCCCCCATTAGAGTGGTACATTTGTAACACTGACGATCCTACATTGACACATCATAGTCACCAAAAGTCCATGGTTTACATTATGATTTACTCTTGGTGTTGTATATTCTATCAGTTTGGACAAATATATAATGACATGTATCCATCTTTATGGTATCATATAAAGTATTTCATGTCCTAAAAGTCCTCTGTGCTCTGCATATTCATCCTTCCCCTTTGTCATCCCTAACCCCTGGCAACCACTGATTTTTACGGTCTCCATAGTTTTGCCTTTTCCAGAAGGTCACATATTTGGAATCATATAATATGTATGTAGACTTCAGATTATCCTTGAACTTTTTTATATTTCATGTTCTTTAAGCTCAGAATCTCTGGCCCTTACAATGTCTTGATATTCACAGATCAAGGAACAAGGTTTGGCTTGTATCTGTTCTCTGTAGCAACAATTCTATATTAAGTTGTGGATGACATGTTTCTAGTACTGGTAAGGGAGAAAGGCTTTAGGAGGCATTGGGGCAAGAGATGACTCTCTAGGAAATATAACAAAATTGTATCTATACACAATTATATAGTAGCTTTAATCATATAAACATAAGTTATTTAAGCATAGTTTCATAATTGTATTAAATGATTACACAGCATTAGAATAAAAATAATGCTTTCTTCAGAATTTATTTGTACTTACTTTTTAATAAACACTGATTCAGAATTATTGATGCATAAAACCATTTCCATTCATACACTGTAAGCTAATGGCAAGGACCATATTTATGCATTAATAGATCTTCCGAAATGTATGTCACTAAACCGTACACACAGTAGGTGTCAAAGATAATAAAGCTTACTTGAGCAGTTAAAACTGTAAGTTTTAGTTCCATCCATAGCTTGACAATTGCTCTGATAAGACAGTGTGTTGAATGTAGAAAGATGTCAGCAACTAGTATCCAATGAGTACCTACTTTATGCTGGGTGTAATTTTAATCCTCATAATTATAACAAACGTTGAAAATGAAAATTAGAGTATTTATATAATTTTCCCAATAGCCAGTTGCACAGTTCAGATTTGAGTCATGTATGTATTATTGACCCCAGAGCTGTTATTTTTCCTTCCTCTATATCAGTATTCTATTGACATATAGATATACACAATTGATTTGGGATTTTATTGTAGATTTTTCCATGAAACATTCAATACTTTACATAACATATTTCTATCTTTTATCAGTACATGCAGAGGAATTACTTGCATTTTCTTTTTTAAGAAGAAAAGTTATAATCAGTTTATTTTAGATATGTTACTATAAATGCTGTATTTTCTGCTTGTCACTGCTCTCGATTGGATAGAAACACAATTAGTGAAAGGAATATGTGCAGCAGGTTTTTCACACTTTACAAATGGTTACAAAGTGATAATTAACAATGTGCTAAATACTAGGTGATAATGCTCAACAGAATAAGGTGAAAATTAATTCTTTGAGATTCGATATCACTGGAATGGTTCATTTCCTTAAAAGCCATTGAAACAGATGAAAATTGACAGTCTCTAGTTCTGAGGTACATAATACTCTATCATCAACTCAATTGTGTTGAACCACTCCTAGTCATTACCATCATCTTTCATTCATGCTTCTGCTCATTCGACAAACATTTATTGAATATCAATGTTATGTCTGTGATAGATGCTGAGGATAAAGCAGCAAACAACAGACACATGGTCTCTGCCCTCATAGGAATTTTATTATATCAATTCTTATCACTTTTAGCATCACTGTTATCTTCAATATCATTCTCCTCATCCTAATCCTATAATCATCATCATCATCATCACCACTTACTCTAGAGACAAACTCTCTATTAATGGGTGAATTAAGAGATAAAGATTAGGAGGCTGTTATATATGACAGTGCACTCTTGCCCTTTTCTCCCCATGCTCATTTACAGTATATGTTTAAAATGTCATCTCACAAACCCTTCTCTGATCACCCCATTTAAAGTAGACCAAACCCCCAATTATTTTACATCACTTGAACTTGGAATATGGTGGACACTCAAATCATATTTCCTGAATGAATGTATAAAGTAATAGAGATGTTTGTTTTCTCCCCATGCCTTTAATGGCCACACATAGCAAGAAATAGTCACTAAAGGTACCAGCCCACAAACTCAGGAATAGCTCCAGTGTTTTACCTGCAAACAACTGCTTTGCCCCATCACTGTCAGCATCCCGTTAACTTTATAATTTTGCATCTTGAAACACCCTTGCTCTATTTCAGACTGGTTATCTTACTCTGATGGTGTTTGTCTGGCATGTATTAACCCTCTACAAATAATTACCTAGACGTTATTAGCAGCGATAATTCACCTGGTCAGGCCTGGGCCCCTACAAGTTAGATGTGGAAAAACGGACAACACCACACATAATACTGGCCAGAATCATGAAGACTTAAATTACAGTGATAATAGTGGGAATTGGAAAAGGGATATAAATCCAAAAGACAAGATAGGACATCACCTATACTGACAGAAGAAGAGAACACTGGGACCTGTTTTACATAAAGTTCTTCATGATATTCAGGCACCACCTGAAAGTGGGGAGCTGCTCAAGACCTTACAATTTTTTGTTCGCTCAATCTTGAAAGAGCTTCCTCCAGATTACCGTTAGTGTCTCTGTCCTTTATCTAGTTCAGGTCTCTCCTCAACTATCACCTTCCAGAGAGGGATGCCTTGAACACCTGTGGCTCTATCTTCTGTTTCCCCCTCTAGAACTAGTCTCTGTCCTTCTCTATCCTGCTGTCCTTCTCTATCCTGCTCTATGTCCTACCAGGCAGTCCAGTATCTACTGTATAGACAAACTGCCTTGTCCTTTTATTTCTGGTAGGGCTTGTCCATTGAAGTGCATCATCTGGAGACTAGATGGAAGAAGGCATGTTAGTTTGGGGTATTTATTCCTCTGCTCTCTTTTATAGAAGTCACAGTTCCTTGTAAAGTGGCTCTATCCATAAACTCTCTCTCTACTCCAGATTCTATTCTGGACCCCTTTAGACCTGGTACTGTACACAGCTGTTACTATCCCTGGAAGTATGAAACCATCCTTTAGAATTTCCCAACATCTAGTCCATACAGTCTCTTTATTAAATTACCCTCAATTATCCCAATTTAAATGTGTCATCTTGTTCCTGCAAGAACCTTAAATATGCAATCCTATATAAAATAGCAGTCCCACAACTCTTACACATTTACTGTGCTTTATTTCCCTTCAGGGCACTGATCATCCTTTAGCATGGCTATATATTTGTTTGTTTACTATCTGTCTTGTTCACTATAATATGAGCTCTGCAAGAAAATGGGCTTTGTCTGTTTTGTTTACTGCTATATCCCAACCCCTAGGACAATGACTGGCATATAGTGGGTGTCCAATATATATGTGTCCAATGAACAGGCATACAAATAATACACCATATGTTTATCATAGCATTGCCATTTACCTTTATTTTTACATCTCTTCCTCTAATATTTTTCAGTAAAAAAATTATTTTATATTCCGAATTGTTTTGACACTATCATAATAATGTTATCATACCCTATAAGATTCAAATTCTAAGAGAATTTTGCATGTATGACATTAAATGCAATGGTGTGTGTGTGTGTGTGTGTGCGTGTGTGTAGGTGTATGTGTGTATGATGGGTATTCCAAAACTATTTGGAATGAAGTAAAATTATTTTACTTTACACATTTATAAGGACTGAATTTCTAATCACCTACCACTATTTCAAACTTTTGAAATTGACTGAATTAATCAATTTTTCAGGGAGTATGTATATTCCAGGAGGAAATTGGAGGAGAGATTATAGTAAGAGAGGAAAATAGCATACCCATCTGTATTTCAAATTAATAGTATCTTGTAAAAGGTACTGTTTGAAACCATTTTATATCCACCAACAATCCATAGAATATTCAGAGATTGCCAAAAAAAAGATAATTGCATCTTTTAAAATTTTAAGCAGTATGATGTTTAAATGTGAGCTATTTTTGAGTATGTAAGCCTCAGATATGTATTTTTAATTTTGATTGCTCCAATGAGCTATACAGCTATTTGCTAGGGATATTCTTCAAAAAAGAACTACCAACACAGTTAACTAAACACTTATACTTGCCCACTATATAATTACATGTAAGACAGGTTCTTAAAAATCACTGTTCATTACAAGAAATGGTATATAATATAATGGAACCAAGTATGGGCACAGATTCATAATAACCCTTAGAGTATTCCCGCAATTATTTGTAAAATAATAAGAAAACTATACTGTCTTGTGTGAGTTTTTATAATGTACAGATGTTTTCATATGTCATTTCATTCCATACTCACAACAAACCTCTGAGATGTATTATTATCCTTAATTTCATATGAAAAAAACTGAGTAATGAAAAAGGGCTTGTTTGAGATCATCCAGTAAGTGAGTTGTCGTTAAGCTAAGATACAAGCTAAGGTCTTTCATGAGGTCCTACTCAGATGAAATTGTATTTGAATCCTCTCCCATAGAAACTCTGTGACCATCGGCAGATCATTTACATTTTCTAATTTTCAGTTTCTTCAGCTGTAAAATTGTGAGCAGTAATATCTGGGTTATATTTTAATGAAGATTAAATTACATAAAATGTAACTAGTTAAAAAACTGATACATGGTGATGACAATAATACTAGAATTAATACATGGTGATACATGTTGATGACAATAATACTAGAATTAGTAGAAGCAAGTCAAGAAGATGCAACTGTGGTTCTGTTATTATTTTGTTATTATTCTGATTCTAAATTCTATGATTTAGATTTTAATTGTATTTGGAGTCCAGAACATTTAGCTCTATAGAACTGCAAATGCATTGATCATTGTGTTACTTCCTAAATGCTCTAAAATGTTTTAAAATTTTCCTTGGGAAAAAACAATCATAGGTATTTGTGGAAATATGACAATCAAATGGTTGTGTATCTTCAGTGGCAGCCTTCAGTACACTGATATGTAATTATCACATGGTTAAATCCACTATAAGTAGGCAGTAAAGAAGACCCTTTGTTTTCTTTCTACAAGTAGTAGAAAATTGCCCTAGGCTCAGAACAGATTCGGTTTCAAATCTTTTCTTTTTTTCACCCATTTTCTCTTTGCTGCTAGTGAAATCATGTAATGTACTAGCAGTTCAGCTTACTAATTTGTCAGATTGGCATAATATTGGTATTCATTTATGCCTGTAAGAGAGTAAAGGGATTCAATATCTATATTAGGATACCCTAGGTCACATTGGGTTAACAAGTAACCTCAAAAGTGTCAGTGTCATGTTAAAACAGATGGTAAAACAAAAAGTGTCAGTGTCATGTTAAAACAAATGTCTGGTCCAGGTGATTCTCCATTCCAGCTATCCTCTACATGTTATCTCAGCATCCCTAGATGCCCCTACCTAAATGCATACTTCCAAAAACACTGTTGCAGGGGAACACGGTTTGAAGAGTTGAGCATCAACAATTAAGTACTTCTACCTGGACTGATGCATATAATTTGTACTTATATACTATTGCTTAAAAGCAAATCATATGGCTTTGCATAAAACTTTGAGAAGTGGGGAACTCAACTCCTCCCAGGGACTCAGAAGTAGATGAAAACCATATATTGATGAACAGAAGTGTTACCACAATTGAGATCATAGTTGACAAGGAGAATGTCTTCAAAGAATGTTAAACCATGAAACTCCATACTGATACAGCTCACAAAGCCATTTTTTGTATATGAATAGGGCATGGCTATATATCAAATGACTTCTCTGCTATAACACATTATTCTTAACCTAGAATATGTTGCCTTTTCACCTCATTACTAGAGAGAACTAGAAGATTCCTGCAGTGTCATAGTACAAGTATCAGGGCTAAGAAAATGATGGATACTGCTCAGAGAGGCAGATACTAAATCTAGAGAGGTTTACTGTGTCTTTATGTGAAAGTCGTAATGATAATGTTGGTATTTATACTGTTACATAGAAAGGACAGATTCTAAAACTTCAGCTCTGCATGGACACCATGGCACAGACTACAAATGAAGTCTTCAAACATAATGTGTGATAATTAAGTCATTGTAATATGATATATTGAGAAATTTCTGCAATTGACATTTTAAGTTTTCCATAAGAAAGTATAGTTTGAATTTAGATTCTTTTATAGTTTCAGTCATCTCTTCTCAACTGTTTTTCTTGTATTCATAAAGCCTTCTAATAAAGAACCACATTAGTTCCTATTTCTTATTGCTATATGGCTGAGTGAAACAGATGCTATTGATTCCCTAATTGGATCCACTTTATTAGGAGAGTACCTCCATCCCCCAGCTAATGTTGGTGTTGACTGCCAATACCTGCACACATCTTCTCCAGAGCATTACCCTTGACTAACTGGAGCAAACTTGAAAGAGGTGTCTGGAATGTTAGAAAGTTATAGACCTCATACCTCCAAGGCAGTCCATAGCCATGGCAGTCCTGCCTTCTTGCCTTTAGTGGGACATCTGTGAAACAATTTACCTCCAGAATTTCCTATGATATGAGGTTGAAGCTGAGCTCTTGGGTTGTTTTCCTGTCCGTATCTCTTCCCCCTCATTCCTTATAGATTTCTCCTAAGAGAACTTTAAAAAAAAAATCACTTTCACATGAAATCTTGTCTCAGGCTCTGCTTCCAGGCCTGACCTAAGATACTGGGTATGCTGAACCTAATTATTGCAGTTAATATTCTAGTATTTAGAATGAAGGTAGAGCTGCTCTCACAGAAAGCATTCTTTAGAAGGTTATTCCAGCCTGGGTTTGCAATGCATTAAACAAAAAACAAACAGAAAAAAAAACTATACAGGCTTAAAACAATACCCCCAATTAAGGCTCTGCCTTGAACCACAAATTACTGATGTTCAGCAAACTACATCAACAGACTGTTTTGAGTTAGTCAAATAGATACATGACATCACTATGTTCACTTAACCTGCTAATTACATTAAAATTGTAAGTTCTGGTGTGTAGACAACAAAATTTAAAAATCTTTAGAGAATATGAGCATTACTAACCTCTCAGGTAACTAACTGGGAAAGGAACACTAAGAAATGCCTTCTGAAGTTTATGAGAACACAGTGGAGTGCATATATAGTTCAGCTACATTATCCTCATTGAGGTAACAGATGCAATTATGTCAAGCTCTGGAAACACATTCTAAGGGACATGCAGTCAATCTAATGTCCAGAAAAAAAGATTAGAGATTTGGGGTTATATAATGTAAACATGTGTCACATGAAGGACTTCAAAGAGTTATGGACATATCCCGAACAACCATTCATTTTTTAAAATTTTATTTACATACTTTTTATACAGCAGGCTGTTATTAGTTATCTATTTTATATATATTAGTGTATATAAGTCAATCTTAACCTTCCAATTCATCCCACTAACCCGCACCCAACTTTCCCCCCTTTGTGTCCATAATTTTGTTCTCTACATCAGTGTCTCTTTTTCTGCCATGAAAACCAGTTCATCTGTACCATTTTTCTAGATTCCACATATATGCATTCATATACGATATTTGTTTTTCTCTTTCTGACTTACTTCACTCTGTATGACAGTCTCTAGGTCCATCCACGTCTCTACAAATGACCCAGTTTCATTCCTTTTTATGGCTGAGTAATATTCCATTGTATACAAGTACCACAACTTCTTTATCCATTCGTCTGTCGTTGGGCATTTAAGTGGCTTCCGTGACCTGGCTATTGCAAATAGTGCTGCAATGAACATTGGGGTGCATGCGTCTTTTTGAATTATGGTTTTCTCTGGGTATACGCCTAGTAGTGGGATTGCTGGATCATATGGTAATTTTATTTTTAGTTTTGTTTTTTTTTTAACATCTTTATTGGGGTATAATTGTTTTACAATGGTGTGTTAGTTTCTGCTTTATAACAAAGTGAATCAGTTATACATATACATATGTTCCCATATCTCTTCTCTCTTACATATCCCTCCCTCCCACCCTCCTTAACCCACCCCTCCAGGTGGACACAAAGCACCGAGTCGATATCCCTGTGCCATGCGGCTGCTTCCCACTAGCTATCTACCTTAAGTTTGTTAGTGTATATATGTCCATGCCTCTCTCTCGCCCTGTCACAGCTCACCCTTCCCCCTCCCCATATCCTCAAGTCCGTTCTCCAGTAGGTCTGTGTCTTTATTCCTGTCTTACCCCTAGGTTCTTCATCACATTTTTTTTTCTTAAATTCCATATATATGTGTTAGCATACGGTATTTGTCTTTCTCTTTCTGACTTATTTCACTCTGTATGACAGACTCTAGGTCTATCCACCTCATTACAAATAGCTCAATTTCGTTTCTTTTTATGGCTGAGTAATATTCCATTGTATATATGTGCCGCATCTTCTTTATCCATTCATCTGATGATGGGCACTTAGGTTGTTTCCATCTCTGGGCTATTGTAAATAGAGCTGCAATGAACATTTTGGTACATAACTCTTTTTGAATTTTGGTTTTCTCAGGGTATATGCCCAGTAGTGGGATTGCTGGGTCATATGGTAGTTCTATTTGTAGTTTTTTAAGGAACCTCCATACTGTTCTCCATAGTGGCTGAACCAATTCACATTCCCACCAGCAGTGCAAGAGTGTTCCCTATTTTTAGTTTTTTAGGGAACCTCCATACTGTTCTCCATAGTGAGTGTATCAATTTACATTCCCACCAACAGTGCAAGAGGGTTCCCTTTTCTCCACACCCTGTCCAGCATTTGTTGTTTGTAGATTTTCTGATGATGCCCATTCTAACTGGTGTGAGGTGGTACCTTATTGCAGTTTTGATTTGCATTTCTCTAATAATTAGTGATGTTGAGCAGCTTTTCATCTGTATGTCAGCTTGACCATCTGTATGTCTTCTTTGGAGAAATGTCTATTCAGGTCTTCTGCCCATTTTTTGATTGGGTTGTTTGTTTTTCTAATATTGAGCTGTATGAACTGTTTATATATTTTGGAGATTAATCCTTTGTCCGTTGATTCGTTGGCAAATATTTTCTCCCATTCGGAGGGTTGTCTTCCCGTCTTGTTTACAGTTTCCTTTCCTATGCAAAAGTTTTAAAGTTTCATTAGGTCCCATTTGCTTATTTTTGTTTTTATTTCCATCACTCTAGGAGGTGGGTCAAAAAAGATCTTGCTGTGATTTACGTCAAAGAGTATCCTTCCTAAGTGTTCCTCTAAGAGTTTGGTAGTACCTGGTCTTACATTTAGGTCTTTAACCCATTTTGAGTTTATTCGTGTGTATGGTGTTAGGGAGTGTTCTAATTTCATTCTTTTACATGTAGCTGACCAGTTTTCCCAGCACCATTTATTGAAGAGACTGTCTTTTCTCCATTGTATATCCTTGCCTCCTTTGCCATAGATTAGTTGACCATAGGTGCATGGGTTTATCTCTGGGCTTTCTATCCTGTTCCGCTGATCTATATTTCTGTTTTTCTTCCAGTACAATATTGTCTTGATTACTGTAGCTTTGTACTAGAGTCTGAAGTCCGGGGATCTAATTCATCCAGCTCCATTTTTTTCCCTCAAGATTGCTTTGGCTACTAGGGGTCTCTTGTGTCTCCATACAAATTTTAAGATTTTTTGTTCTAGTTTTCTAAGAACTGCCCCTGGTAATTTGATAGGGATTGCATTGAATCTGTAGATTGCTTTGGGTGGTATAGTCATTTTCACAATATTAATTCTTACAATCCAAGAACATGGTATATCTCTCGATCTGTTTGTGTCATCTTTAATTTCTTTCATCAGTGTGTTATAATTTTCTGAGTACAGGTCTTTTACCTCCTTAGGTAGGTTTATTCCTAGGCATTTTATTATTTTTGTTGAAGTGGTAAATGGGATTGTTTCTTTAATTTCTCTTTCTGATCTTTCATTGTTGGTGTATAGGAATGCAAGAGATTTCAGTATATTAATTTTGATTCCTGCAACTTTACCAAATTCACTGATGAGCTGTAGTAGTTTTCTGGTGGCATCTTTAGGATTACCTATGTATATAGTATCATGTCATCTGCAAACACTGACAGCTTTAATTCTTCTTTTCCAATCTGGATTCCTTTTATTTCTTTTTCTTCTCTGATTGCCGTGGTTAGGACTTCCAAAACTATGTTGAATAACAGTGGCGAAGGTGGACATCCTTGTCTTTTTCCTGACCTTAGAGGAAACACTTTCAGTTTTTCACCATTGAGAATGATGTTTGCTGTGGGTTTGTGGTGTACGGTCTTTATTATGTTGAGGTGGGGTCTCTCTATGCCCACTTTTTGGAGGGTATTTGTCATAAATGGGTGTTGAATTTTGTCAAAAGCTTTTTCTGCATCTGTTGAGATGATCATATAGTTTCTATTCTTCAATTTGTTAATATGGTATATCACATTGACTGATTTGCATATATTGAAGAATCCTTGCATCCCTGGGATAAATCCCACTTGATTGTGGTGCATGATCTTTTTAATGTGTTGTTGGATTCTGTTTGCTAGTATTTTGTTGAGGATTTCTGTAACTATATTCAACAGTGATATTGGTCTGTAATTTTCTTTTTTTGTAGTATCTTTGCCTGGTTTTGGTATCAGGGTGATGGTGGCCTCGTAGAATGAGTTTGGGAGTGTTCATTCCTCTGCAATTCTTTGGAAGAGTTTGAGAAGAATGGGTGTTAGCTCTTCTCTAAATGTTTGATAGAATTTTCCTGGGAGGCCATCTGGTCCTGGATTTTGTTTGTTGGAAGATTGTTAACCACAGTTTCAATTTCATTACTTATGACTGGTCTGTTCACATTTTCTATTTCTTCCTGGTTCAGTCTTGGAAGATTATACCTTTCTAAGAATTGTCCATTTCTTCCAGGTTGTCCACTTTATTGGCCAGAGCTGCTTGTAGAAGTTTCTTAATATGCTTTGTATTTCTGCGGTATACACTGTAACTTCTCTTTTTCATTTCTAATTTTATTGATTTGAGTCCTCTCCCTCTTTTTCTTGATGAGTCTGGCTACAGGTTTATCAATTATGTTTATCTTCTCAAAGAACCAGCTTTTAGTTTTATTGATCTTTGCTATTGTTTTCTTGTTTCTATTTCATTTATTTCTGCTCTGATCTTCATCATTTATTTCCTTCTGCTAACTTTGTGTTTTGTTTGATCTTCTTTCCCTAGTTCCTTTAGGTGTAAGGTTAGATTGTTTCTTTAAGCTTTTTCTTGTTTCTTGAGGTAGGACTGTATTGCTATAAACTTCCCTCTTAGAACTGCTTTTGCTGCACCCCACAGGTTTTGGATCATCGTGTTTTTGTTGTCATTTGCCTCTAGGTATTTTTTGATTTCCTCTTTGAATTCTTCCGTTATCTCTTGGTTATTTAGTAGCATATTATTTAGCCTCCATGTGCTTTTTTTTTTTAACGTTTTTTTTCCCTGTAATTTATTTCTAATCTCATAGCTTTCTGTTTGGAAAAGATGCTTGATATGATTTCAATTTTCTTAACTTAACTGATGCTTGATTTGTGACCCAAGATGTGATCTATCCTGGAGAATGTGCCGTGTGCACTTGAGATGAAAGTGTAATCTGCTCTTTTCGGATGGAAAGTCCTATAAATATCAATTAAGTCTATCTGTTCTATTGTGTCATTTAAAGCTTGTGTTTCCTCATTAATTTTCTTTCTGGATGATCTGTCGACTGATGTACGTGAGGTGTTACAGTCCCCAACTATTACTGTGTTACTCTCAATTTCCTCTTTTATAGCTGTCAGCATTTGCCTTATGTATTGAGATGCTCCTATGTTGGGTGAATATATATTTATAATTACTACTTCTTCTTCTTGGATTGATCTCTTGATCACTATGTAGTGTCCTTCCTTGTCTCCTGTAGCATTCTTTATTTTAAAGTTTATTTTATCAGGTATGAGTACTGCTACTCCAGATTTTTTTTTTGATTTCCATTTGCATGGAATATCTTTTTCCATCTCCTCACTTTCAGTCTGTATGTGTCCCTAGGTTTGAAGTGGGTCTCTTGTAGACAGCATATAGATGGGCCTTGCTTTAGTATCCATTCTGTGAGCCGGTGTCTTTTGGTTGGAACATTTAATCCATTCACATTTACGGTAATTATCAATATGTATGTTCCTATTACAATTTTCTTAATTGTTTTGGGTTTGTTTTTGTAGATCATTTCCTTCTCTTGTGTTTCCTAGGTAGAGAAGTTCCTTTAGCATTTGTTGTACAGCTGGTTTGGTGGTGCTGAATTCTCTTAGCTTTTGCTTGTATGTAAAGCTTTTGATTTCTCCGTCAAATTTGAATGAGATCCTTGCTGGGTAGAGTAATCTTGGTTGTAGGTTCTTCCCTTTCATCACTTTGAATATATTGTGCCACTCCCTTCTGGCTTGTAGAGTTTCTGCTGAGAAATCAGCTGTTAACCTTAGGGGAGTTCCTTTGTATGTTATTTGTCGTTTTTCCCTTGTTGCTTTTAATACTTTTTCTTTGTCCTTAATTCCTGTCAATTTGATTACTATGTGTCTCAGCGTGTTTCTCCTTGGGTTTATCCTGTATGGGATGCTCTGCGTTTCTGGACTTGGGTGGCTATTTCCTTTCCCATATTAGGGAAGTTTTCAACGATAATCTTTTCAAATATTTTCTTGGGTCGTTTCTCTCTCTCTTCTCCTTCTGGGACTCCTATAATGTGAATGTTGGTGCATTTAATATTGCCCCAGAGGTCTCTTAGTCTGTCTTCATTTCTTTCCATTCTTTTTTCTTTATTCTGTTCCATGGCAGTGAATTCCACCATTCTGTCTTCCAGGTCACTTATCCGTTCTACTGCCTCAGTTATTCTGCTACTGATTCCTTCTAGTGTATTTTTCATTTCAGTTATTGTATTGTTCATCTCTGTTTGTTTGCTCATTAATTCTTCTAGGTGTTTGTTCTTTAATTCTTCTAGGTCTTTGTTAAACATCTTGCATCTCCTCCATCTTGCCTCCATTCTTTTTCTGAGGTCCTGGATCATCTTTAATATCATTATTCTTTTTCTGGAAGACTGCCTATCTCCACTTTCTTTAGTTGTTTTCTCTGAGGTTTTATTTTGTTCCTTCATCTGGTACATAGTCCTCTTCCTTTTCATTTTGTCTGGCTTTATGTTAATGTGGTTTTCTTTCTACTGGCTGCAGGATTGTAGTCCTTCTTGCTTCTGCTATCTGCTCTCTGATGGATGAGGCTATCTAAGCGGCATGTGCAAGCTTCCTGATGGGACAACTCCCATTCTGACTAAGTAGTATGCAGTAGTTATATCATGAACTTTTACACAAGAAGTAATTATTAAGTGTTACAGATTCAATCCGCAGATTAAATGAAACCCCTATCAAATTACCAATGGCATTTTTTTTACAGAAGTAGAACAAAAATTCTTAAAATTTCTATGGAGACACAAAACACCCCGAATAGCCACAGCAATCTTGAAGGAAAAAACCGGCACTGGAGGAATCAGACTCCCTGACTTCAGACTATACTACCAAGCTATAGTAATCAGGACAATATGGTGCTGGCACAAAAACAGAAATATAGATCAATGGAACAGGATAGAAAGCCCAGAGATAAACCCATGCACCTATGGTCAACTAATCTATGACAAAGGAGGCAAGGATATACAATGGAGAAAAGACAGTCTCTTCTATAAGTGGTGCTGGGTAAACTGGACAGCTGCATGTAAAAGAATGAAATTAGAACACTCCCTAACACCATACACAAAAATAAACTCAAAATGGATTAAAGACCTAAATGTAAGACTGGACACTATAACACTGCTAGAGGAGAACATAGGAAGAACACTCCTTGACATAAATCACAACAATATCTTTTTTGACCCACCTCCTAGAGTAATGAAAATAAAAACAAAAATAAACAAATGGGACCTAACTGAACTTAAATGTTTTTGCATAGCAAAGGAAACTATAAATAAGATGGAAAGACAATTCTCAGAATGGGAGTAAATATTTGCCAACGAATCAGCAGACAAAGGATCAATCTCTAAAATATATAAACAGCTCGTGCAGCTCAATATTAAAAAAAAAAAATCAAAAAATGGGCAGAAGACCTAAATAGATACTTCTTCAAAGAAGATATACAGATGGCCAAGAGCCACATAAAAAGATGCTCAACATCACTAATTATTAGAGAAATGCATATCAAAACTACAGTGAGGTATCACCTCACACCGATCAGAATGTGCATCATCAGAAATCTATAAACAAGAAATGCTGGAGAGGGTGTGGAGAAAAGGGGACTCTCGTACACTGTTGGTGGGAAGGTAAATTGATACAGCTACTATGGAGAACAGTATGGAGGTTCCTTAAAAAACTGAAACTAGAATTACCACATGACCCAGCAATCCCACTACTGGGCATATACCCAGAGAAAAATGTAATTCAAAAAGACACACACACCCCAATGTTCATTGCAGCACTATTTAAAATAGCCAGGTTATGGAAGCAACCTAAATGCCCATCGATAGATGAATGGGTAAAGAAGATGTGGTACATATATACAATGGAATATTCGCCATAAAAAGGAACAGAATTGGATCATTTGTAGAGACGTGGATGGACCTAGAGACTGTCATACAGAATGAACTAAGTCAGAAAGAGAAAAACAAGTATCGTATATGAACGCATATATGTGGAATGTAGAAAAATGGTACAGATGAACCAGTTTACAAGGCAGAAACAGAATCAGATGTAGAGAACAAATGTATGGACACAAAGGCAGTAAAGTGGGGTGGGCAGTGGTGGTGGTGGGATGAATTGGGATATTCGGATTGACATATATACACTAATATGTATAAAGTAGATAACAAAAAAAGAGAAATTTGAGTAATCTAAATTAACAGCTATCCATATATATTTTCTAATTAAGTAGAAACTGACATTTGTTGCTTAAATTTCCTATTTCACAAATTATTAACTGATTGTGTAAAAATTATATTCTTTAATCATATTTCTATAAAAAGCAGAAACATGGGGCTTCCCTGGTGGTGCAGTGGTTGAGAGTCCACCTGCTGATGCAGCGGACGCCGGTTCGTGCCCCGGTCCGGGATGATCCTGCGTGCCGCGGAGCGGCTGGGCCTGTGAGCCATGGCCGCTGAGCCTGCATGTCCGGAGCCTGTGCTCCGCAACGGGAGAGGCCACAACAGTGAGAGGTCCACGTATCGCAAAAAAAAAAAAAAAAAAAGTAGAAACATGCTAGAATCTGATGTAACATTTTAGTTACTTATAAGAAAACAGGAATTATTCTCCAGTAAAATCTTTATCATAATGATGAAATAAATATAAAGGAAAAACATAAATAAATAATAAATATTAGGGGAAAAACAAATAATAAATAAATATTTATTTATTATAAATAAATTTGTTATAAATTATAAATTATATAATTTATATAATTATATTTATATAATATATAAGTATATAATATATATTTCTATAAATTATGTAATTATAAATTATAATTATAGAATATAAATTATATATGGTATAATTATAAATTATAAATAAATTATAATTTATTATATATATTTTTATATAATATAAAATAAATTTATTATAAAATAAATAAATATTAGGGGAAAAACAAACGAACTCTTGGTTCAAAAACCAGAGAGGTGTTAACAAATACCAAAGGACTGAGGATACCACCCCCGATGCTGGTATTAAATATGTGCATATCACTGCTACACTAAACATTACCTAGAGATCAACGTTTTGTTTCCAAACCACCCTCATATAGATACCCGGAATTGCTCCTAAGTATGAATAGTCCCAAGCTCTACCCAAACAAGTAGTAACGAAACCTAGAGGGGCAAGATAGGGGTAGGGGATTAAGAGGTACAAACTATTATGTGTAAGATAAATAAGCTACAAGGATATGTTCTACAGCACAGGGAATATAGAAAATACTTTATAATAACTTTAGATGGAGTACAATCTATAAATATTTTGAATAACTAGGCTGTACACCTGAAACTAATATAATACTGTAAATCAACTATACTTCAATAAAAAAACTAGAGAATCAGTACACAAATCATCAAGTATCCAGATGATTCATATACAGGTTCATTTTAAGAAACACTAGAATATGCTCTGAGCCCAGATTGACTCTCGTGATATTGGAAGGGTAAAGTAATTATGAAGAACAATCAATTCATTTCTTATATTTTTACACCTGTTTTTTAATTGCCTTATAGTTGATGCACAATATTATATAAGCTTCAGGTGTACAATTTTTAAAGTTTATATTCCATCTGTACTTATTATAGAATATTGGCTATATTCCCTGTGCTGTACAATATATGCTTATATCTTATTTATTTATTTATTTTTTAAAAGGAACATTTATTTATTTTTTGGCTGCGTTGGGTCTTTGGTGCTGCACGTGGGCTTTCTCTAGTTGCAGGGAGCGGGGTTTACTCTTCGTTGCAGTGCGCAGGCTTCTCATTGAGGTGGCTTCTCTTGTTGCAGAGCATGGGCTCTAGGCACGCTGGCTTCAGTAGTCGTGGCACACGGGCTCAGTAGTTGTGGCTCACGGGCTCTAGAGCACAGGCTCAGTAGTTGTGGTGCATGGGTATAGTTGCTCCGCGGCACGTGGGATCTTCCTGGAACAGGGATCGAACCCGTGTCCCCTGCATTGGCATACGGATTCTTAACCACTGTGCCACCAGGGAAGTTCTAGCTTATTTATTTTAAACACAGTAGTTTGTACCTCTTAATCCTCTACCGATATCTTACCCCTTTCCCCTTCATTTCTTATCTTTTTACCTGGAATATAGAAAAAATTTTCTATCAATAACTGCAGTGTCCAGTGGTTACAAAATATTCTATTCCAAGCTAACTTCTAAAGCAATCCTTCCAAATTATCAAGTTATCCCACTACCTCCTCTTCAATCTAGAATTTGCAATAATAAAAGTACACAAAGCATATCGAAATTCTTTAAGTAAAACGCACAATGTTTATGCCAATTAGCTATGCAAAAGAATCAGCATCACTCTAAGCAGCTGGTACACATGGAATGTGAAGTGAGATGTCTTTTCCACCTGATCAAATCCTGGAGAAGGCAGGGCCAAAGTGGAAAGAGATAAAGCTACGGAGCCCAACACATCCATGTTTGTGTCCTGGCTCTGCTATTTGCAGTCTGAGCTGCAACAAGTGATTTAGCCTCTCTGAGCTTTAAAATACTCTGAAAATTTGAGACTAACACTCACTTCTTTGTAGGAAAGATAATAATATTAGCTAACATACACTGAATGCTGACCCTGGGCCATCCTCCAGAGTAATAGCTTTATATGTATATATAATTACATTTAATACTTGCTGAAGCCCTTTTTTTTTTTTTTCCGGTACGCGGGCCTCTTACTGTTGTGGCCTCTCCCGTTGCGAAGCACAGGCTCCGGACGCGCAGGCTCAGCGGCCATGGCTCACGGGCCCAGCCGCTCCGCGGCATGTGGGATCTTCCCGGACCAGGGCACGAACCCATGTCCCCTGCATCGGCAAGCAGACTCTCAACCACTGCACAACCAGGGAAGCCCGCTGAAGCCCTTTTCATGGGTACTACTATTACCTATTACATTTGCATGTTACAGATGAGAAAACTGAGGCATAGAGTAATAAACTAATTTCACAAAGAGACAAAGATAATAAATTGAAGATCCTAGTTCTGGTCTTAGCAGTCTCATTCCAGAAAAGAAATGTTTGGATATTGAAGTATAGGTGTTATTGCAATGAATGGATTTATGGAATGCCCCATGCACATCGCAAGATATAAAAAACACTAAGCTACTTGTCTTTCTCTCTTACCTTTTTCGGATTAAACTGAACTACCAATGACAGATAAATATTGTTAGTCTACAAGCAATGCCAATTCTAAACTCTTATTCCAAATGACTCTCTTAAATTGACAATGTGTACTCCCTTTCAATGAACTTTTAGTCAAGCAAAGCAGTAAACCAATGCTTTCCTTACAAGTAGGCTTTATATAATTTCACTGGAATGTGATAAAACTGGAATATATAGGGAGTTTGCCTATGTTTCACCAGCACAGATTTAAGTGCAAACTTAGCATTTTAGTTAGCCCCAAAAATGGAAAGTAGGAAAACAATGTATGAAGTTAGATAATTACTGAAGTTGTAATGCTTGAAATTCAAGATTTTTGAATGCTCTGTGTGTGTGTGTGTATGAGTGTGAGTGTATGTGTGTGTGTGTTAGACCTATAAGCACCGCTGATCCAGCATTTATTATGCCATTTGACTATCCAGAGATCCAGGATTGATATTATGTGAAGCACTTGACAATTCAAGTAAAAGATAATGTGATAGTTTTCCAAAACTGGTCAATAATAAATGAATTTAGAATTTAAATCAAAACCATGGATTTGTCACAGTACATTACTGATAAGGCACACTTATTCTAACAACGTTTTCAAAGGATAATGCATTATTTACTGCCACTACTAATAAAAACTCCAATATAAATGAAAGTATTAAACTAAAAAAAAATAAAATAAAATAGGTCTGAGCATGGTAAACATTCCGCAGGGTAGTTTATTTGGAATTTGGGTAGAGAAAATGTGTAACATGATTTGCTTCACAAATTCCTGATTCTTTTTTACATTGGTGAGTAAAACGTACGTTTCCTATAATGACTTAAGTGCTATAGCCTAACAGTAAAATGTCCTATAACTATTCCATATGACTTCTGGTACATACTGCTGATCTGAATAATGCAATATGAGAAAGTGACAAGTAACTTTTCATAGTAATAAAGTTATATGAGGACAGAATACTACTTTAAAGATTTATTTCAGAATTAGAAATTTTACTATGATTTTTATTTTTTTCTCAGGAGTGTTTTGATTCTTTCACTTTAAATTCCATATCTAAAGAAATGCAGGACTCATAAAAGTATGCTGACTGAACTTGTTTGTTGAATGAATAAATGAATGCAGGCATGGTTACTGAAAGAAGAAAAACAATGGAGGAAGACAGAGAGATTTCAATGAACATACAATCATAAATAAAGATACAAATTTAGCATGGAGTGATGCTGATTCTTTTGCACAGCTAAGTATAAACTCTAAACCATTCTCATTCCACACTATATCCCCATACTACTGACCATACCTCCTGGCAACCACTAATCTGTTTTCCATTTTTAAAACTGTGTCTTTTCAAATATGTTATATAAGTGAAAGCATCTCTTTTGCAATTGGCTTTTTCATGCAGCATAATTCCTTACAGATGCATCTAAAGTGTGGTGTTTATCAATAGTTCATAGCTTTTTAGTGGTGAGTAGTATTCCATGGTATGTATATACCACAGTTTATTTAACCATTCATCTACTGAAGGGCATTAGCTCTGATTCCAGTATTGGCTATCACAAATAAAGCTGCTATGACCATTCATGCACAGGGTTTTTTGGTGTGTGTGTGAAGATAAACTTTCATTTTGGATGGATAAATACCAAGGAGTGGTGGAATGTATGGCAGTTGAATGTTTAGTTTCATAAGAAACCACCAAAATGTGTTCCAGAGTTGCTGAATCATTTTACATTCCCACCAGTGATGTATAAATGATTCAATTTCTTCACAACCACACCAGCATTTTGTGTTGTCATTATTTATTATTTTATACATAGATGTGTAGTATATGTCATTATGGTGTAAATTTGTATTGTTTTGATGGCTAAGGATGTTGAACATCTTTTCATGTCATTATTTGCCATCTGTCTATTCTTTTCAGTGAAATGTCTGTTCAAAAAAAAAGTATTTCTGTTAAGGTTTGAGAGTTTTAAAAAATATATTTTAGATACTACTCCTTTGCAAATATTTTCTCTCAGTCTGTAGGTTCTCTTTTCATCTTATTTACATGGGTTTCACAAAGTAATTTTTTTTTTTAATTTTGAGGAAGTCCAATATATCAATTGTTTCTTTCATGGATCATGCTTTTGGTATCAAGCTTAAGCACTCTTTGTCTAGATAAGATTCTAAAGATATTCTCCTATTTTTTTCCTAAATTTTTTACTGTTTTACATTTTACATTTAAGTGTGTAATTCACTTTGAATTGATTTTTGTATATGGTGAGAAGTTTAGGCCAGATAGATAGATAGATTGATTGATTTTGCCTCTATACATCCAAATGTTCCAGCACCATTTGTTGAAAAGACTATCCTTTCCCCATTAAATTGTTTTTTGCACTTTTGCCAAAAATCAGTCAAGCATGTTTGTGTGATTTTATTTCTGGGTTCCCTATTCTACTGGCCTATATTTTTTCCTTCCACTACTTCTATACTGTCTTGATTACTACAGATGTATAGTAGGCGTTAATATAGGGTAGAATGATCCTTCTGTCTATGGGCAGCATGTTCTATACATGTCAGTTAGATCCTACTGGTTAATTGCATTGTTTAGAGATTTAATATTCTTACTGATGTTCTGTCTAGTATTTCTGTCAGTTCCTATTATAGAGATGATATATTGAAGTCTGCAACCATAATTGTTTATTTGCTTATTTCTGCTTTACGCTCTTTCCATTACTACTTCATGTATTTTGAGCGTCTATTGTTGATGATACCCATTTAGAATTGCTATGTCTTCCTGGTGAATAATCCTTTTGTCATTATGCAATGCCCCTCTTTGCATGTAGTAATTTTCTTTGCTCTGAATTCTACTTTATTATGTATTATTATTATAATTCCCATTTGAAAAATACTATATGCATGTTAAACTTTTGTTCCATCCATTTACTTTTAACCTACATATATCATTTAATTTGAAGTTAGTTTCTTATAAGCAGGCAAAAATTGGGTCATATCTTGTTAACTGCTCTATCATTCTCTCTTTTGATTTCTGTATTTAGATTATTTACATTTAAGATAGTTACTGGTATGCTAGAATCATATCTGCCATTTTACTAATAGTTTTTGTTTCCTCCAGTTCTCATCCCTCTTTTTTCTTGCTTTTTCATGTGTTACTTGATTATTGTATAGGATTCCATCTTGATTTATTTGTAGTGTTCATGAGTGCATCTCTCTGTGTAATTTTCACAGTGGGTGCTCTGTGTGTTACAATATACATGTATAACATCACAGTCTATGAATATCAACATTTTACCTCTTCAGGTCAATATAAAAATCTCACTTTCACTTAGGTCACTTTACCTTCCTCACTTTTAAATATCTTTGTCTTGAGTATTAGATGATGTAATAATTTCTGCTTCAATCATCAAATGTGATTTATAAAACTCATGAGGAAAAGAACAGTCTACATTATGTACCCATGTTTCTGTTCTTCCATTGGTTTTTCCTCCTACCTGATGTTCCATGATTCTTTCTTTTATTATTTCCTTTCTGTTTGAAAAACTTTCTCAGCCAATCTATAAAGGTAGGTCTGCTAGCAATAAATTCTTTTCATTTTCTCCAACTGAGAATTTATCTCTCATTCATTCTTGAAGGGTAGTTTTATCAGAAATAAAATTTGTGGTTAACAGTTCTTTTCTTTTGCCACTTGAAAAAATATTGTGCCACTTTCTTTCGGACTCCAAGGTTTCAAATGAGAAATCCACAGACATTGAAATGGGGTTTCCTATGGATAATACTGTTTCTTTTTTCTGCCTTCAAGGTGTTTTCATCGTCTTCAGCTTTCAAAAGTTTCCTTATTGTTGTTGGCATAGGTTTCTTTGTGCTTACTTACCTTATTGGGGTTTGCTTAGCTTCTTGGACCTATATGTTGGTTCCTTCAACACATTTTGGAAGTTATCAGCCATTATTTCTTCAAATATTATTTCAGCCCCACTCTTTCTCCTCTCTTTTTGATACGCTAGTAATATGAATATTGGATTTTTGTTTTTGTTTTGCTTTGTTTTTGTTCCATAGGCTCCTAAGACTCAGTTCAATTTATTTTTCAGTATATTTTCTCTCTTTTGTTTCAAATTGGGTAAATTGTACTGATCTGCTTTCAAGTTTGCTGGTTCCTTTATATGTCATCTCCACTCTACTACTGAGCCCATTTGGTTAATTTTTTTGTTATTTCTGTTATTGTATTTTTCACTTCTGTAACTTTTATTTGATCTTTTTAATATAACATTTATTTCTTTGCTATAATTTTTTTCTATTTTTTCATTTGTTTCAAGAAATTTGTAATTGCTTATTATAACACTTTTGTAAAAGAAGCTTTAAAATCCTTGTTGGATAATTCCAATATTGGATTCATTTTGGCATTAGCATTAATTTACTATCATTTCTCATATAAATTATTTTCTTGGTTCTTGGTATGAAGGGTGATTTTTTTATAGTATTCTCAACATTGTGTCTGTTAAATTTAGCAACTCATTGCCCTGTTTAACTCTTTTTTTCTTTAACTCTTTATTTTAGCAGGTAGTCACCATGTTTAGGTTTATCACACAAGTCTTGGCCTGCATTTGTGGACTGTGGTTCCAACGGCACTTTAATTTCCAGAGCCTTGTTTGGTTGGGTGTTTTTTTGTTTTTGTTTTATTCTTAGTTTATTAGGTATCAGCAGGGCTCCTACCATAGATACAAATGGGATTTCCCCATCTTGGGCTGCTGGGTACCTTTTCATGGGGGAGGGATGTGGTAGGAAGCCCTTAGCAGTTTCCCCCTCCCTCAGCTGCCTGGTTGCCTCTGAAGGGACAGGGACTCTCAGACCCTCTAAGTCAAAAAGCATTTCTAAAACAGGCAGCTTGCTACTGCTAGCTCCTTCATGCTGATTCTGCGTATGCACTCCAGTACCTCTGAAGAGGAGTGAAGTTTTCTATTTCTAGCCACTTGCTGTGGTTGTGTCATCCATTGCTTATGTCCCACCTCCAATGTCTCTGGATGATGTTGAGGGGCTGAACTGAGGGGAGAAAAGACAGTCTCAGGACTGTGTGGACAAAGAGACTCCCAAATGGAATTTCCTTTTCTGACTAGATCCCTTCAGCCTATTCTATCTTCCTGCCTCAGTATTTCTCAGTGGGAAAGTAGAGTCTTAGGCCCTGCAGTATAGGAGAGTGCTTTCTCTGGACACTTACTGTTGTCAGAGCTCCTTGTAGATCTGCCTTGCTGGTCATGTTTGTGTTGAGTTCTTCTGATATTGTCGTAAGTACTCTGCTAGATCCAGGAGAGGGAGGAACTTACTGGGGACACCTTCTATGGCTTGCCTGGGGGTCAGAAAATTTCAGGGCTTAGTAGGCTTCTTCTGTTGGGGTGGGGCAAAATTAAAATGCCTGTTCTTCCAGTCCTGGGGTCCCAAACCAGCTCGGCTCCTTCTTACCATATTTTCAGAGTTCTCCTATTGTTGTTGCCTGTGTTATTTCCAGGGTTTATATTGTGTTTAGCAGAGAGCAGAAAGATACAGGTTTATGCCATCCTGTCTGAATAGGAAGTTCCAAAAATATCCATTTTTATTCTTAAAATAAAGATGGATATTACTTTTCCTTATTAACAGTGACAGAAACTCAGGTACAAAAACATACACTATTTGTTCAAGGTCATGAAGTAATAAGCAAAAGGCAGTAGAGGTAATAAGCTTGATCTATCTACTAAAGGGCAATTTTTTTTCTTTTCCACGTCCTCTTTTTCTTTGTACATGTAAACTGAGTAATAAACAACAACAAAGAGCAAGTTCTAAGAAACTATTCTTCACCTAATATCATTTATCTGAGGGGGTAAAAAAACTATGTAATTAGAAGTGTTCATTAAGTTGTGCCATGGCAAACAGAGGCAAAGGCAGTAAATGTAAAACAAAGGCTTTCCAAGAAATGCCAAGCAAAGGCAATGAGGACAACTGTAAAGTATACAGGATTAAACAAAAGCAGCATTTTGAAGGTCAGGTATTGTCTTGGCAAAATGACTGGCTCAGTTCTGTTGCTAGTTCCTTGGCAGCCCCCTGTCCAAATGTGTTTTCAAGAAGACTAGCACCCCAAACAAGAGAGGCACATTTGGCCTGGGAGCTTGCCAGAGAGCAAGGACAGCTGAGTTGATTTTACGCTATCATTTTGGAAAGAGTAAAAAAAAAAAAGAGAGTTGATTTTAGGCTATCATTTTGGAAAGAGTAAAAATGGCTGTTTCTTTGTCTTTCTCTGCTAGATATTTCAGATGCTGGCAGGAGGGCAGTCTGGAACTGACAACACCAGCTGTAATTACTGAGGAGACACTCTGTAAGAATATGCTGTGTTTTGTTTTGTTGTCGTCAAATACCAAAGGCAAATAATGAAGTGTTTACGAGAAGTGAAAGATCATCCCTCACTCCTTTTCATGTTGATGAATTCCAGCATAAGTAAAAGAGATAATCCAAGCTATGGAGTAAACATGAATGAGTTCCAAATACAGGCCCCAGATAAATGGAGGGACAGAGGAAGGATGTGAGAGTACAGGGACAGGGAAATACCTGGGGTGGCCCACTGGGGATGGGGAAGCCCGATTTCAGAACTTCCTCTTCTCCTGGTGTGTGAGAGATGAAATACAGAAGCAATTTTGTATCTCTTTAATTTTTTTTTTTCTTAATGAAAAGGAAATTTTTAGAAAATGACATGGAGATATTGACTTGCAGTGTTTTATCTTATTAGCTTCCAAGAATGGGATGGGTGCCTGCCAATATGACAGAAAGTGCTTAGTTATCCTTTCCTTCCTAAAACTAGGATTTGACACAAACTCTTTTCTCGCAAGGCAAATATGTCTAATAGACAGTGTTTTTGCTCCAAGGCAATTATCTGTCTGGTGAAAAACAAAACAAAACAAAACAAAAAAACATGGGATCTGTAGAGGGAAGGAGAGGACATCTAATATTTATTGAACGCTTACTGTGTACTAGACACTGTACCTACAACATTTCCCTGAACTGACACTATTTTGCAATGGGATCACCCAATTATCTAATGAGCAAATATCAACTCAAAGAGTTGTCTAAAGTCATAACTAGTAAGTGGTAGAGCTAAGATCTGAATCAGGACTTTCATTCAATATTCTTATTCATATTGAATAAATTTTTATTCCTATTGAAAAAAATTATTATTCATTTAAAATATTGAATGGAAACTGTTTTCTATTTTATTGCAGAAATCACAGAGCTTTTAATATGCCAATATGAACTAAATATATCATAAAAAGGAAAAAAAAAATTAAAAACTTTACCAACAAAAAGTGATCTGACTTTGGGACATTCCCCCCCAGAAGCACCTATGGTTCCTGGAATCAATGATGGAACAAATTTTGGGAAATGTTGGTCTAGGTGATTAGTATTATAGGAGACTCAATCACCAATTCCAGCTCACCCAACTATTTCCTTTCTGAAAATGTTCTCATGTTTTTAGGATGCTTTAGGGTTTTAAAAACACATTCACTTCCATCTGTTTATTTTCATTTCACAAAAATCAGCAGAGACTAGAATGCTTAGCCTCACTTTGGAGATAGGGTAGTCATCTCAAGAAAGTTGAAATCCAAGGTCACAGTGTTCTTTTTCAGGAAGTCTTTCCCAACTTATCACAGAAGACATTATTTTCTTCAGTTTTATTCATCATATTATCCATGTTCTCACTCAACAACTCTGGTAGATTGGAGACAACAGAAAAAACTGGAGACCCAGAGACTTGTATTTGTCACGGCTCTGCCATTCCCTACCTCTTTGATTCTTAGAATTTATACATTGTAGTATGTGGAAGTAATAAATACCCTTTGAGTAGTTTTGAGAATGTAATGAAACAAAACATGAAAAGTCTGAAGAAAGTACTAAAAAGATATTAGTACCTCTCCCGCTTCTGCCTTTTTCTTCTCATGTTTACAGATGGCTCCCACATGGCCCATGGCTTTGCACACCTCTAAGATATTTAAGATCACATGGATGTTTATCCACTATAGTTTACTGACTATCACAATTGGCTCAGCACTAATTTGAGAAGAAGGTGGTGGCAGTGATAGTGTTTTTGACAATTATTAATTTTAAAAGAACACAAAAGCAGGGGACTTAAAGAGGAGAAATAAATGGATTGAAGGTTTCATAACTTGAGACAAAATATTTAATTAAGTCCAGCACTACATTCTTTGAATGCAACTATTCAGAAACTACAATTGATATATTTTTATCTTTCTCTCTGCTGGTTCCTTCCCCAATACTTTCTCCCCCACCCCAATCCCCCAGTCTTTCTCTCTCAATTCTAAGAGAAGTTTGAGTCTTACTATCACAGGTGAGATCACTCATTAACTACATCAGGATTTTATTTGTACCTGAGGAGTTGTAATTTCACCTCACAATCCCCCAACTTTTCCCCTATACATCTCAATAAAGAAACTGTAGACTACATACTTTCTAATTCAATTACAATCTAAATACCAGATAGAATATCTAATAATAACCTGTGTATTATTTAATAAAGTTTATCTATAATAATATCAGTAATAAAATATAGCAGCTATCAGTTATTAAACACCTACTATGTATATTACTGTGTGCAAGTGCTTTAATACAAATATCTGTAATTCTTTTTCTTTTTTAATTAATTTTTATTGGAATATGGTTGCTTTACAATGTTGTGTTAGCCTCCACTGCACGACAAAATGAATCAGCCATACACATACAGATATCCCCTCCCTTTTGGACTTCCCTCCCATTTAGGTTACCACAGTGTACTAGGTGAGGTTCCCTGTACTATACAGCATGTTCCCATCAGTTGTCCACTTCATACATAGTATCAATAACGTATATGTGTCAATCCCAGCTTCCCAATTCCTCCCACCCCACCCCTTTCCCTCTTGGTATCCGTACATCTGTTCTCTACATCTGTGTGTCTACATCTGCTTTGCAACTAAGATCATCTACACCATTTTTCTAGATTCCACATATATGTGTTATTATACAATATTTGCTTTCCTCTGTCTGACTTACTTCACTCTGTATGACACTCTCTAGGTCCATCCACATCTCTATAAATGACCCAATTTCATTCCTTTTTATGGCTGACAAATACCTGTAATTCTTAAGGAAAGCAGGAAAGGTAAATCCTATTGTCCCTTTTTATGCTTAAAGTAAGAAAGACTGAGAGAATAAGTGAACTAGACTGAAAAGTCAAAGTTATGGGGGCCAAATTCGGATCTGTATGATACGATGCCTGTGCCTTTCGTTCCATCCCATCTGGCAACACCCTTGATCACTAGGAGTCAACCTGAATTATGCCAAATTGTATTTACATAATTGATAGGACATAGACCTTCCTCTGAGCAGTGTCTCTCATTACAGACTTAAGAAAACGGTGGTAAAATAGTGGTTGAATTAAAATACTATTGGGAGTGTCCACAATTGTTTTAAAAACTGGTTAATCAACTGATCACTTAATGGATTGGGGTGTCAATCCCAGTGGATTGGGATCCCAATTGGAATCCAGCTACACTGTTTGCTGATAACAAGGCAAAGACTACAGTTAGGGCCTTTGTCTGCCTTTGTCTCAATGTCAAGACAAGGGTTATAGCTAATGGAGTCAAAGAAAGAACTTTAATAATTTGGTTTGACCAAAATTGTGGATTTTATAATTAAATCAAGTTTAATTATAAATTAAATAGCTTATATAATCATAAATTAAAATTGATGCATTTTTATAAATTAAATTAAATTTTGATAAACTCGATAATGTCTAACACTTTGTTACTCAGGGTTAGTCCACTGCAGTAAATGAGTCAAACAGGGAGTCTTTATTAGGACTATCTCCTTATAATTTCACAAGCCTTCTTTGATGACTTGCTTTGTTGCTGGCACTGTGCTAGTCATGAGGCTACACCTGCCCTATGGAGCTTATAGACACTACTGAGTACTGTTGTGAACACAAACGAGACCAAGATTATAAAAAATAGCATTATTTATACTTGGAGATACGCTCTATAAATGGGAGGCCAGTAGGACACTTGGCAATTTTTGAAATCTTTGTATGTCAGGGCTAAAAGAGATTGTGTCCATCATGAAGTTCAACCGATTGAATTTCACGAGAGCATCTGCAGCCCATAAAAAGTAGAGGCCTTAGTTGTGCAGACCCTGTGAGCCAATGGTCATGGCAGGGCCCTAAGATCCCCTTCCTGTGAGTCAGATCCTCTTCTGAAGTGTTGCTGGGCTCAGAGGAGAGAATGGTCATATTGGGCTGAGTTGGTCACCAGGTCAGCTGATGTGTGAGCCACTGTGGACAGGGCAAGGGAAGGGCCCAGAGACTGGAGACCATGCCAGAGAATAAAGATGGGACTGCGTTTTTAGACTTTAGAGTTTGCTTCAGAACTCATCATCTTGATTTGCTTTTCCTGCCTTCTGTCTCTCCGCTTTGCACTGACCCTAAAATCAAACAAATTAAGAGAAAACTACTTTGCTTCGCTTCCCTTTTCTTTCCTTCTTTCTCTTTAGATGTCTTTTGCCTGCTGTATCCCTCTTTCTCTCTTTATGCTTATTTGAAAACAATAACAACAAAGACAGATAGGTAGATAGAGATAACCTATATAGATCTAGATCTAAATTTATCTATTCACCTATCTACATTTGTTATTGTTTTTAAACAAAATGGAAAACTGGAAGAGTAGCATTTAAAGAGAGAAGGTAGGGGAGTGAAGGTTTTAACTTTGTTTACACTTATTTTTTTTAATGAGAGTTAACATTACATTTACAAAGAGAAAGGCTATTGATACTGGTACTCCTAGACTGTTAGTCCTCAGGCAACTCACTTAATCTTTATAAGCCTCAGTTTACACATCTTCCAAATAGAATACTTAGCATTTGCCTGGCATGCAGTTGGCACTCACTAACCATCTATTGGGCGTAGTTTCACACAGAGAGAACAAATAATGAAAGATGTCCCTTTGCTGGACTAGGGATGCACCAAGATGTGACTTGGAGGATATGGGAATGCACCTTGAACCCCCAATATTAAAGCCATTGTCCATTTATAACATTTGAAATAAAAGTAATAATCATTCACCTTTTGTATGAGATCATCAAAGATATTATTGGAAGCACAAATATGTTTTTGGTTCCAGGAACATTTTAATGTACATCAGGCATTGACTTAATTATAGTCTCTAAGAGAGAAAAGGATCTTTATCTACACCAAAATTATCTATTAAAAAAGGAAAGTAAAATACATCCAGTGAGGCCTGCTAACTTGCTCAAGGCCAGACATTACTCAGTGACAAAACCAAAAACAGATTGTATAACTGTACACTCCGTTATACAGACTAGAAAGCATGACACCATTACCTCACAAGACAGAACTAGAACATAAATAACCACAGTGATAATTAATAGCTAATACTTATTGAGCACTAACAATATACTAGATGCTATCTTAAGTGATTTATGTGTAAAAGCTCATTCAATATTTATAAAACCTCATAAAATAGATACTGTTTTGTCCCTATATTACTACAGATCAAATAATCTAGAGATTCCTCCACATTAAATTTATCTAATTGATTCCAGGTTGTAAATTGAATCCATGTTGACAATTTTTAGCTAGTTATCTAAAAAATAATATTGGTTTCATTTGGTAATAAGAAAATTAGTAATTATGGTTTTAACCTTTTTAAAAAGTTCTAATTATTTTTTGGCCAACTAACTCTATTTATAAACACATCTTCTATTAGCAGATTTCTAATTTATTTATTTCTAATTACAATGATAATATGCAACATTTGCTGTTAAGCTCTGTGGGTCTGAGCCAAATGGATTTTAAGTATAGACAGACAAAGGAGAAGAGTTGGAGCATTCGCCATTTTTATTATTGAACTCTGAAAACAATTTCAGAATGCTGAACAGCATTCCGTTGGAAAATTAATTTTGAATGGGAATGGCATTCTGCCTTTGGTTACATGGTTGATTATTTTTAATGTATATGGCATGACTGCCATTCACAATAATTACCTGTCAAAGATTTCTGCCTTATTCTATATTCCATTTTTGCCATCCAGATGTATCTATTACTATTTTTAACATAATATGCCTATATGTATATATGTATATGAGACATACAATCAGGAAATACTGTATTGACTAAAGAGCTCTCTAAGTGGACAAATTTATCTGTGTTAATATCAAATCATGTCACATTTTATTTACAGATAATAGGACATGGATGGATGCTTATTTCAGTAAAAAGTAGATTATATTTCAATGTGGTTATTGGTAGTGAAGATGTTAATAGGTAGCGCAACATGGGGGATTTTACATGACTTGGAAAATGTATGTGACATGAGGAAAAGTTAATTTCAGCCTTGCCTCATTAATCGGATCTGCCGCCAGCTAAAAACTGTCACCTAAGTATATTGTTCCTTCCGCTGTGTGGTACTGATGAAGATACTGACTTACAAAACAGAAGTAATTGGGCTTGGTGCTAGGAGGAGGGGGAAGGAGAAAGTACAAGAACAAATGTGTTTATAGCTGACCTTTCGGAAGAACTGCCCAAGACACCTTGAGGTGGCACCTGTCATTGCTAATGGAGACTGTGGATTCAAGACTGTTCAAACAGTCCTGCATGTGAACTTCTGGGAACTGAAATTAACTGCACTAGTTCTTTCATGAAGGCATTCATATCAAAGCCGGCAAAACAGAGGGAATGTCAGGCAAGTCCTGGGTCTATGTGAAATAAATACTGGGGAGTGGAAATACAGTATGGGGTATGTAGCTGTATTATTACTTCAAAGGCTTTAAAGGTACAAACATTACAAAAGGCATATAACTCAAGAGCAGAAAATGTGCTATGGTACTACTGATGGAACAGTTTACATGGAGCACTTTCATATACATGATTTTAATTGTTTCTTCCTCAAAATGGGGAGGTAAATATGATGACTTGCAATTTATAAACAGGGTACTGATTTCATAGACTGTAAGCTACACTCCTTACATCACATAGCTGGTATTTGCATAAAAATGAATTCAAGGATTTGAACTCCAAAAACCCTACTTTTTTCAAAGGACAGGTTTCAAACAACTTTACCGAGGTATAATTTTCATGCAATAAAATTCATACATTCCAAGTGCATAGTCCAATGAGTTTGGCAAATACAAGCATAATGTAACAACACCATAATCAATATTTACAACATTTCCAGTTACTCAAAAAGTTTTCTTAGTCTCTTTGCAGGCAGTCCCCCCACCCCCTGAAGTCTTGGCTCTCAGTAATTGTGATCTGTTTTCTGCCCCTGAATGTATGCATTTTAGACCGTCATATGAATGGAACTATAGAGAAGTAGTCTTTTATAGATTCTTTTGCTCAGAACAATGTTTAAAGAGATTTGTCCATGTTGTTGCATGTATCAGTGTTTGGTTTATTTTTATTGCTGAGAAGCCATTGTCTGTATGCATTTGTCCATGAACCAGCTTATGGACATTTGGGTTGTTTCTAGTTTGGGCTATTATAACTAATGCTATTATGAACAATCATGTGTATGTGCTTGTGTGGACATGTATTTTCATTTTTCTTGGGCAAATACCTAGAAATGTTGGAACATATGGTAAGTATGTAGAACTCAAGTCCTTGACTTCCTATCATTCTTTTTATCTACTATAATCCTTAAATTTTTTAAGATATAAATTTCCCAATAAACACTGCTTAAGCTCTATCTCCTACATTTTTATAACATGTATATTTATTTTCATTTGATTTGACTTCTTGTCTAATGTCCCAAGTGAAATCTCTATTTGTTAAATTTCCAAATATTTGGGATTTTTTTCCTGGTATCACTTTTTTATTGAGCTACTGCTATTAATATTCATATACAAGTTTATGTGTAGATATGTGTTTTAATTTCTCTTGGAATGGAATTGCAGGGACATATGATAATTCTGTGTGTAACTTTTTAAAGAAACTTCCACACTATTTTCCGAAGTTGCTGTATCATTTTACATTCCCACAGTGTATGAATGTTCTGATTTCTTCACATCCTTGAAACATGTGAGTATCCATCTTTTTTATTATAACCATTGTAGTTGTACCTCATTGTGGTTTTGATTTACATTTCCTGATGACTAATGATGTTGAGTATATTTTCATATGCTTATTGGCCACTTGTATATCTTATTTGGGTATATATCTATACAGGTAACATATTTTTAATATTATTTTATTAAAGTATTAGAGACTTCACCAATTCTCTCCTCTAGTGTTTTCATCTATTTTAAAATTTATTGATATTTGAGATGCATAAAACATGAAATTTCAAACACAAAGCTTCTGCTGTATGTAATACTGCTAGAGGTTTTTACTCTACAAATTCAGGGTAATAAAAAATTGAACCACATGTAATTTATATCAAATTTTCAATCAACCAATCAATCACTCAATCTATCAGTTACTCTCTATCGATCTATCATTCAATATATTTACTTTATATGAGAATAATTAGTATATTTCTCGTAAAAGAGAATTTCCATTTAAGCAGGTATTGACCAGAACTTACGATTTTGTATTATAATGTTTTGAATAATTTAATATTTCACAGACCAGGTTCAGGATCCACACATTTCAAACCTTCTTTCTCCCCCAGTGTCCACATACTTTGCATTCTGGGATTCATAACATACATTCAAATTAGTATATGACATCTATCCTTGCACATTTGCACTGTGATGTCAGGTGAGTCAGCAAAGTTTGGTTTAGTAGTATTCTTAGAAACTCATCCTATAATGGAAGGCCAGAACTAACTAACTGATATTCAGACATGAAGGTAAATCATATAACTATATTTTATTTAAATACAAATTAAGTACATTCTCAATTCAATTTCCCCTTAGCTGGATGACAACACAGCCCACAGCTACTCTAATGCCACCTGACATGAGATAAAGTGTGGTTAAGGGCAAGTCAGAATAGAAAGAAAAGTGGTTTTAATCAGTTGTGGCCAAAATATTTTCATTTTTGAAAATTTTGCTAAATTCTATGACCATGTGATAATCTTGCACAAAGATACTGACACAGATATCATATCATATTATATACATAGCCTATGAATCCTAGCACTGGAAGTATGTGGGCAGTGAAGGAGCAATCTAGTCTCTATGGAGACTTATTAAAGACTAGAATTTTTTATTTTTACTTTTGACTCCGAGCAACGAAAACAGTTTCTAAAATATTATGCAGGCCCAGATAAACAATTAGTTTGGTTAATTTTATATTTTAATTAAAAGAGCTCAAAGATAAGGGCCTATTGCTAGCAGAGAGCCAGAGAGAAACAATATACTTCTCACTGAATAGTTTTCTATTATCATTACCAGAAATAAAGTACAAAAATTATATTCATTTAATATTTAGTATACGCCAACCAAATTATTAGGTGACTCTACATGCACAGTCATATTTGATCTCACAACTTTGTGAATGTTAACATTGCTGTTATTGCTATTTTAATCATCATTATTTTAGTATTTCAACTATGTGCTGAAGAAAATGACAGGCAAAGAGGTGAAAGAATTTGCCCGATGTCACCTAGTTAGCATGCCACGGAACAAGAATTATGAACATTTCTCACTTACAAACACATAGTCAGAAGGGGGTAGAGTAAAAACTATTTTTTTCATTTTTAATGTAAAAGATACCAACAATGGATAAGTGGATAAGGAAGATATACAATAGAAGACTACTCATCCTTAAAAAAGAATGAAATCTTGCCATTTGTGACAACATGGATGGACTTTGACGGTATTACGCTAAGTAAAATAAGTCAGACAGAGAAAGACAAATACCATAAGATTTAACTTATATGTGAAATCTAAAAAGCAAAACAAAACAAAAAAAACAAAACTCATAGATACAGAAAACAGATTACTGGTTGCCAGAGGGAAGGGAGGTTGGGGGTGGACAAAATGAGTGAACAGGATCAAGAAGTAAAAACCTGCGGTTATAAAATAGGTCAGTCATAGTGATGCATTGTAAAACACGGTGATAATAATCAATACTACTGTAATATAAATTTGAAAGTTGCTAAGAATTAATTCTTAAAATTTCTCATCACAAAAATAACCTTGTAACTCTATATTATAATGGTTAACTACACTTATTGTGGTGACCATTTCATAATGGATATACCTGAAACTAATATAATGTATGTCAATTATACTTCAATAAAAAAGTACCAAAAATTAATTAAAATACCTGCATTTTAACAAATAATTATAGTAAGAAATTCCATGTAACTATCATTTAAGTTAAGAAATCAGTTATTGTTACCATAACAGGAACCCCTTATATACTGTTAACTGATAGGAGCCTCATCACTTTCCTGAAAAAGTAAACCCTGTAATGACTTTCGTGATAACCATTTAATTTTTTTCTTTAACCAGTAAACAACATAATTTGGATCTATATTATCTATAAACAATATAATATATATTGATCTAAACAATATAGTATATCTTTTCCTATTTTGAACTTAATGTAAGTGGAATCTTAATACATTTATTTTATATACTTTCTTTCCTCTTGCCAATCTAAAGTAAATGAGATTATTCTTTTGTTAGAGGTAGCTAGATTTAGTCACTTCCAGTGTTATATGAACATAGAAAATTTTATATGAATATACAAAAATTTATCCATACATTCTACAGCTGATGAACCTTTGTCCTGGATTTTGGCTTTTACAGTAAAGTATTCCTGTACATGTATCCTGTTGTACATGTGCAAAGGTTTCTCAAAGGGACATGCTTAGGAGTGACAGGTCACCTATGACTCATCATCGTAACTTCTTCAGTATTACTAGATCATGCCAAATTCTTCCAACATGGTTGTGAGTGATGGCAACTGTTCTTCCTTCCTCCTTCTCTGCCTTCTTCCCTTCTTTCTTCCTCCCTTTATTCTTTCTCCACAGAATACAATTTCCCATTACCATGTTTTATAACTGCACCACCTATTATTTGAGGAGCTCTTCTTCTTCACAGGGTCCTCTTAGTAATCTCCACCCAACAACTGGATAGAGTACAGAACACAGCATAGGTCAGTTAAATTATTTTTTTCTCCAGTGAGGTAGAACTGTTGTCTTTTGGATTGCAAGCCCAAAGCTTATAGACATACGGATGTGGCAGACCTCCTCTCAACCACATGGAGGGGTCCTTTATGCAGCAGAAGAAAATGATCTCAACAGAAGCATAAACAAAGGGAGAAAAAGAAATGGATGGAGATGGGTCAGAATCCTCAGCTCCAGTCCTTGATATCCTATTATGTCCAGGTTTTACTTTGTATCCAGAAAGTTGAAAGCAGTCTTTAAATAACATTTTTAGCTTACAGAACACCAAGGAGGCTTGGTGACACTGTGGTATAAAATGTGGAACTACACTTCATAATGCAAGAAACTCTGAGGCAAGTTGATAGGAAAAAAAGTATATTCAGAGTGGAAATGTGAGCTCTTCTAGAAATTTCCAATATACATTGTTATGCTAATGTGAGTTACACCTCTGACACTTGAAACAGATAGAAAACCCTGACTAGTACATACAGTGTCAAATCTATTGTATAAGTGCAACAAGATTGATATAATGTGCATCTCTTGAACATCTGCCACATGTTTCCATGAGACCAAAAGCATTCTCTGTGAGATTAAAACTGGACAGGACAGGACAATCCCCTTTTGAGAGGAATACCTCTCTTGGAAGTCCCTTGAGTGATATTCAAGAGAGAACTGCAGGCCATTTCACACTTACTCATGCTTTACAAATTACCCAAGGAAGACTAAATGTAGAACCCATGTTCTATATTACAACTAGAGGAGACTCACATTATGCATGGAAGCAACATAATTTAGAACACTGGGAAACACTCTAGGTATCAAACAGGAGGGGTGATATTGACAATCTGGACCATTTCAAAATAACAGTGATCAGAACAGTGAATGTGCACACACAGACATCATATGAGAAACAGTTGGTAGAACTGAGGATTGGTACCCTAGAAAAAACCTAGGAAGCACGTGATTTTCTAATATCTAAAAACTACAGAAGGGACAGTGTATAACTTAATTGGGTGCACTAGAACTAGTGCATAGAAGAAACAAGAGGTAGGCCCCTATCATTGCTTATGCCTGGACTACTGCAAGGTTCCCATGACCTTATCCTTAACATAGCCTTTGATGTGATTTTTAAACATACATTGAACATACACCTAGCTCTTAAGGTGACTCTTTAAACGTACAACAAATAGGATCATATATGTATAGTGGTAGCCTCCTGCAGGACATATACCCTGGAGCAAGACTACCTGGCTCTGCTAAATTGTGTGACCTTGAATACATTTTTTTTAGATCTCTTTCTGCCTTAGTTTCTTCAGATGATTTTTACAAGAACTGATTTACTACAAATAAGGTTCTTATGAAAATGCCTGACATTTATTAAATATTCAATAAATGTTATTTCTTCTTCCTCAACCTTCCCCTCCTCTTCTTCTTACTATTATTATTATTACCATTATTTCACTCTACTGTTTTTAAACTTTTGAGATTACTCTAATCATCTATAAGTTGGGTACCAAAGCCCTTACACACTATCCTTGATATATGACTTCTGACTCTCTCTCTAGTCAAATATTTCTCTGCCACCTGTCCCATTTTATACCTAATTTATACACCACTTGCAGTTACTCTGAAATCCTTTGTTATCTCATGCAAGCACATCTTTGCACATGCTGGGTTGTTCCACCTTTATGGTTCACCATTCTGCTGCACACAGATTAGCCATTATTATTATTATTTTTATTAAATCTCCAATGGAAAAATGAACCCCACCATCAAATGTGTTAAATTAATATCTGATACAAAATTCTACTATTGTATATATTACAATGTACAGTATTTGTTGGCTTTTATGTCCTTTCCAAGAGGATTGCAAGCCCTTAAAAGAAAAGGATGATGTCTCTGTTATGTAGGACAATGTCTGACCCATTGATGCACTTACCAAATTCAGTGCTTGTTGAACTGAGAAAAGCTCCATATTGAAGAAAAAAAAAATCTCACAAATAAAAGTTTACATCATTAGAATAGATTCCTCACAAAGAATCCCTAACACCTTATCATCCTTCTATCTGAAGTCAAATGTCACTTCCATTTGTCCATCTCTGACCACCCATTCAATAATTTATCCCACCATGTATTATTTTCTATTTCAGACATAGTTTTCTTTCACAATACTTAGATCTCTTTGAAACTATTCACTAATATATGTGTTTACTTGGCTGGAGATTGTTTTTATATGTTTGTTTTGTTTTTGTCTTTCTACATCATTATAAGCTACATACAAAGCAGGAAACATTCTTAATTATATCCCTCATTCCTCAGTCAGGTCTGACTATTAATAGACATTCAATGATCAGTGTGGAATGTAAAACTGAATATTAGTATACATAGTCAAGAACAAACTGAACTATTTGTCAAGAATATTTACTGAAATATAAATATAGAAATTAATTCATCAAAAGAGTGAGAATTTGGGCTATATGTTCCCTAAGTCTGAAATTTTTCTTCACGCATCCTAGCATCACCTCCACTGAATCCCAGCACCACAGAGTATGTGAGAAAGATCACACTGAAATTTGTATTACTCCAACTCCGCCAACCCTACTGTGGCCCCCAATACGTTTCCCTTTTGCCAATTACAGGACTCATCTGTTCTCTTTGTCATTTAGTTATTGAGCTTTTCTTGGCCAAGCGTGCCACACAGGGCCAGTCTAGGCATTAAGCTGGCTGCCTGGCCTTCATTACTTACATCTAATCCATTCCCCAGAAAACACCCCCAGGCCATAAAATGCATCTGTGTGTTGTTTTTATTAGGTCATCTGATTGAGCAGATGCTGATGGCTCTAGAAAAGGAGTGTGTCCTCCTGCCAACCTTAATTTGTTCTGTTTAAGTTACAGGCAGGGCTCATCAATAGTGCTATTTCTGTATTTTAACATGCCATTTCAGACCAGATAGTTATTCCTATATTACAGAATCTAAAAAGTGCAAGGCAATTTCTGAGAGTCACCTAATAACTCTTCTTTAACACGTCACTGGTTCAAAGGTTTCACAGGCATAAACCTCATGTCTTCAGCCCCGTGTCATACACTCCTATCCTCCCCAGACCTTTTCCAAGTGGGGACTGCTGCACACATGTTATCACTGGGTCACCAAGGGGCTTTCATCCTCAAACAACTGTCCAACTGCAAAACAAGCTGGCTTAGGATTTCTGATAACAAGAGATCTCTCTAACCACAGAATCTCATAGTTCCTGGACTAAAGGGGAAAGAAGACTTTTTTTTTTTTTTTTTTGCATTGTGACACCCTTATAAGGCTTAAATTCTTTCTAATATTTTCCAAATGTGGTGTCCCGTCTCTTCCTGAATGACTCCATTGATTTCCCTCTTTTAAGCCTGTTTATTCTTTTTTTTTTTTCCTTCAGGACAGAGCTATAAAGACAAAGGCACTCAATTGTCAGCGTTTTATTTTTGTACACTGAGACAAAATCTGCCATCCTTTAACTTCCACTTTACTGTTATATCTGGCATCTAAGGATATCCTTAGCATTGTCCTTCAAATGATGATAAACAGTTACCCTCACCCCAAATCACTTATTTTCCTACTTATTTCCTCTTTACTCGCTGCTCAGAGATGGTGATCAGACTATTCATAGCTCCATATTGACATGAAAAATACTATTTTTCCTCTCACCGAAGTAGTAGCTATGACTAAGGACACAGGGTAAGTTAACATAACGATGATTAATTTGAAGAAACTGTGGAATTCCCTCTTGTACTGACAGAAAGTCAGAAGACAAGAATGCCTCCCCCATCCTCAGCTGTGCCAGCCTCCTCTAAAACCCACACCGATGCCGCAAGGCTTGGGGCTTATTTTTCACTCCATTTCCCTTTTCCAGAGTTTATTGGAAAGAGGCAGAGTACATAGGCAAGAGGTGGCTGACGTTCAAAAGGATGCCAAGGGAGCAGCAGGGAGAGAAGATAAGGAGCCAACCCAAAAGCACCTCCTATTTTATCCTAGCAGAGAGGGTCAGTGGTCTGAAAGCCTCTAAACAGCTGGCTTTTTCTAGAGGATAAAATATTCCTCAGGATTTAGGCCTTCACAGAGCTGCATCAGTTATTTCAAGCCTCGTACTGAATTAGCTCTTTGTTAATTGGTATCCTAGTGGCTTGAAAAAGTCATATAAATCCAGTGAAATCTGTTTGCAGAGAGCACGCCAAAAAAAAAAAAAAAAAAAAAAAAAAAATTCAATGTGGTATGGCTCAAAGCCCCAGAGGATCAATAGGAGTTATCTGGGCAGAGTTTTTATTGTATTTATATTACACAACTTGCTTCATTCAAGCTGTTGCCTGGTTTCCCTGATATGACATGTGCGATGGAGGACAAAGCCAAGGTCAAAAACCAAGAGGTAAGCTGCAGGTCCTGAGGCATTTTGCATCTCCGTGACTCGTCTGCAAACCTCAGGAAGACTCTCAGATGGTTCTGAGTCACTGACTCGAATCCAATACTATTTAGCAAGAGAAAATGCTATTTTTATAAAGGTTGTGTGGCAGCACATCTAGGCGGAAACACACTCCCTTTATACGACATGGTCTTTCTTTCATTATTTTAGACTGCAATATGACTTTCCACAATCAGGTCAGATCAATTCATATTGGTTCTCAATTTCCTATCCAAACTCTTGTAGGATGTGATAGACAATGACTATGGGAAGGAGAAAAATGAGAAGTGAAAGCAGCAACTCTAGTGAAAAAGACTCAATGTATTAAATCTTACACATGAAAATGGACAGTAATAAGAGTCAAATGGGCAAAATGGGGCAGAAGAGCTAAGTCTTGATATTTAAGTTCATGACAGATATCAGCCTCAAACTGGCGAGTCTTTAATGATATTTAAGTCTTCAGGTTAATAATGATCATTTGCTCCTTCTGGTACAGTCTTTTTGCTGTGTTGCAAAATATAACTAAACATCTGTTTAAACAAACAAAAAAGATTAAGGGTAACGTTTAAGTAAGGAGAGGATTTGTTCTTATTTTACTTCAAAACCTTACTGTTTTACATTTGTCTCCTGCTCTAGGACCTGCAATGACTTCCATTTACTATGGCTGTGCCATCCAATAGAGCAGTCACAAGTCATGTGTGGCTGATAAGCACTAGAAATGTAGTTGGTAAGACCAAGGAACTGAATTTAGCGTCTGATTCTAGTTGACATGTAGGTGTAAAATGCACACTGAATGTCAAAGACTTAATATGAAAAAGAATATATCACACTGACAATGTTTCACAAAGATCACAATTTGAAATGACAATCTATGGGATATACTGAGTTAAGGAAAATAAATTATTAAAATTAATTTTACCTTTTTTTTTTTGCTTTCTAAATGTGGCTATGAGAACATTTAAAATTAGATATGTGGTTTGCATTAAATTTCTGTTGTACAGTGCATCAAGTGTGACCTGCATCTGACTTTCTGAAGCCCTCTAAGACTAGGTACACACTTAAGATACCATTCATTCATTCAGAAAACACTTCAATGAGCATCTATTCCATTCCAGACCATGGGACAATTTCTGGAATTCAGAGAAGAGGTGTAGGTTGGAGATACAGATTTTGGAGCTATTGGCTTATATAATTAAAATCATGGTGGCAATTCACACTGACCAAAGAAAGTGAATAGCAAATAAGGAAGAGAAATGACAATTCAAAACTCTAGAACATAATATGAAATTAATAGAACAAAAAGTAAGAGGAGTCTCTGAAAGAACATGAGAAGGGATGGCAAGATTTTTAGGACGAGAACTAAACCAAATCTGGAAATTAGGATGTTGAACTAATTACAGAAAAGAATCAGTTTACAGAGGGTAAGATGCTCTGTGCTCTCAACCAATATTTAGCTTGAAATACATGGTGATGATGTAATTGAGGAAAAAGATGGTATAATTTGGAGTAATCCAATTCAATAAGCTTTGTAAAGCATATTTTTTGGTTGTATTTACCAACTTCTGAGATGTATAGCGACTAACAAACATAATCTCTAAGTTTTTTTCTAGTGTAGCCAAGAAGATAGATTAGCACTGAAACAACTATAGCTAGTGAGAGAATAGGACAGCTCCTGGGATAAGAGTACAATCAGACAAAGGAGGGACAATCCCACTGGGAACTCAGAAGAAGTGCTTTCAGGTACAAATGACAATGACTTCAACAGACTGAGGTGAAAGCACACAACTGTTCCAATCCATGGGTTGCATGGATGCATACGGCTTTGAGGTGTAGGCTGATGACAAATCCAGCAAGGCCTTAAGTGTCCTGAAATGGATTGTGGACATCACTTGGACAGAGTATGAGAAATAACCTAATAGGCGAGAAAAGTAAAACCTAAAAACTATTAAAATAACATTTAGCTAATAAGGCTTCCTCCTGGCCACTCCAAGCACTGCTGCAAACATTCAAGATTCACAGTCAATTGTCAGCGGGGAAATAAGAATAAAAACAAGAGTGAACACTGGGGTGGATGTGCAGATCTGCTTAACTAAATAGATGTTGTTGGCTAAAGGAAAATAAAAGCTTGATAGTAGAGAGATATTTTTACTAGGAACAAAGACTGTTATTTGAGGAAATCATTTGGAAATTTTAAATATTAACCCCCTCCCAGAAGCCTGGTCTCAACACCATGAAGACTGATTTACCAACCTGTACAGCAGACCTTTGAGGAAACAAGTAGCCATTGCAGAGCCCTTAATGTTAATGTAGAGGTTGTGATTATTAGCAAGTATTAAAAGCACTGGCTGGCAGCTTGGATGAACAAGAATTAAAGCCACCACAAATAACCAGGGGGAGCTGATGCTTGTTAGTATTCTGGGAGATGTTAGATGCACAGAAAATGGAAGTCTCAACAGTGACTTTTTCAGGCTGCCTAGCAGTAACCTCAGTTCAAAAATGGAGCAGTAGGAGAGGGTCACTGATATTAACTGATCTCCTCCTGTGAGCCTGACATTTTCAAGTGGGTTAACTCATTTAATCCTATGAACTAGGTTTAGTAAAGAATTCTACAGATCAGAAAACTGACTGTCAGGGCTGTAGACACAGGAAGAATTTGAACCTAATCCTGAAACAGTTCCCAAGTTGCTGCATTAGGAGTACATCAGTGCCAATTCATTTTATTTTCTCTTTCTATGAAGAGCTAGAGGAAAAGATGGACATAAACATTTACAATGTATTAAGCACCAACTATACGCAAGGTATCAGTGCTAGCTTCCCTAATATACCTAATCCACACAATAACTTTACTGTAAAATGTTGGTTATTTGCCCCTCCCCATCCTTCTATAATGAATTCGGGGATCAGAAAGAATGTATTCAGGAATTATTGAGTTATATGACTTTTCTCTGCTTCCTTCCTTTTGATACTTTGTAATAAAATCAGAATAGGAGGTAGACTGATGTTCTTTAAACATAGCTTTCCCACCACTGCTACACATTAGAATCCGCTGGGGAGCTTTTTAAAGAGCTCTAATGCTAAGACCACACTCCCAAAGATTCTCATTTGATTGGGTTGGGGCAGGGAGGGTTCTATTCAAAATCTCCTTCATTGGTTGTGGGGTGCAGCAGGAATAACTCGATAATGCCAGAGTTACTTTTTTCAAAACGTGAGGGTGGTCAAAATCACATTAATAGTGGGAACATATTTTCCTCATTTAGAAGTAGAGTGTATTGTGTTCAGAACAAGAAAAGTCACTCTGTCCAGAATGATCTCTTCCTAAGAATTTCAGGAAGAACCTGACAATAGCCATGGATGGGCAGAGCCTTGCCTGGATGTGCAGGCTCTGAATTATTTCCACCATGCAGTTCTACCCTCTTCAAAGCATGAAGACACAGAAAACCCTACATTATCATTTTCTCAAAGTTGGAGATAGCAGGGCTTATGGGAATAAGGAAGGAAGCATGGTCAGGACTTTTTCTTTCTCAGTTATGAGAAGTTGAGTTTCCTTGGGGAAGAGAAGAAAAATGGTCTTAAATAGGAGTGAATGGAGGAAAAAATGGGGGAAGATTAGGGAGTTAGAGGGAATTAGAAAATGGGGCATAGGGGAGGACCTTCAAGATGGTGGAGCAGTAAGACGTGGAGATCACCTTCCTCCCAACAAATACATCAAAAATACATCTACATGTAGAACAACTCCTACAGAAGACATACTGAATGCTGACAGAAGACCTCAGACTTCCCAAAAGGCAAGATAATCCCCACCTACCTGGGTAGGGCAAAAGAAAAAAGAAAAAACAGAGACAAAAGAATAGGGACGGGACCTGCACCTCTGGGAGGGAGTTCTGAAGGAGGAAAACTTTCCACACACTAGGAAGCCCCTTCACTGGTGGAAACGGGGGGTGGGTCGGGGGGAAGCTTTGGAGTCACAGAGGAGAGCACAGCAACAGGGGTTCAGAGGGCAAAGTGAAGAGATTCCCGCACAGAGGATCGGTGCCAAACAGCACTCACCAGCCTGAAAGGCTTGTCTGCTCACCTGCCAGGGTGGGGGCTGGGAGCTGAGGCTCGGGCTTCGGAGGTCAGATCCCAGGGAGAGAACTGGGGTTGGCTGAGTGAACACAGCCCGAAGGGGGCCAGTACGCCACAGCAAACCGGAAGGGAGTCCAAGAAAAAGTCTGGAACTACCTAAGAATCAAGAGACCATTGTTTCGCAGTGCATGAGGAGAGGCGATTCAAAACACCGCCTAAATGAGCTTCAGAGACGGGCGTCAGCTGTGGCTATCAGCGCAGACACCAGAGACGGGCATGGAACTCTAAGGCTGCTGCTGCAGCCACTAAACATCTTGTGTGCAAGCACAGGTCACTATCCACAACTCCCCACCCGGGAGCCTGTACAGCCAACCACTGCAAGGGTCCCGTGATCCAGGGACAACTTCCTTGGGAGAACACACTGCACGCCTCAGGCTGCTGCAACGTCACACTGGCTTCTGCCGCTGCAGGCTCGCCCTGCATTCCTTACCCCTCCTTCCACCCAGCCTGAGTGAGCCAGAGCCCCTTAATCAGCCACTCCTTTAACTCACTCCTATCTGGGCAAAGAACAGATGCCAGAGGGCGACCTACATGCAGAGGCGGGGTCAAATCCAAAGCTGAACCCCAGGAGCTGTGCTAACAAAGAAGAGAAAGGGAAATTTCTCTGTGCAGCCTCAGGAGGAGCGGATTAAATCTCCACAATCAACTTGATGTTCCCTGCATCTGTGGAATACTTGAATAGACAACGAATTATCCCAAAATTGCAGCGGTGGACTTTGGGAGCAACTGTAGACTTGGGAGTTTGCTGTATGCGACTGATTTGTTTCTGATTTTTATATTTATCTTAGAATAGTTTTTAGCACTTGTGATCATTGGTGGATTTGTTTATTGGTTTGGCTGCTCTCTTTTTTAATAGTTTTTTTATTATTTTATTATAATAATATATCTTTATTTTTTATTTTAAAAACTTTATTTTATATTTTCTTTCTTCCTACTTTTTCTCCCTTTTCTTCTGAGCCGTGTGGCTGACAGGGTCTTGGTGCTCCGGCCAGGTGTCAGGTCTGAGCCTCTGAGGTGGGAGAGCCAAGTTCAGGACATTGGACCACCAGAGATAGCCTGGCCCCACGTAATATCAATCAGTGAGAGCTCTCCCACACATCTCCATCTCAATGTTAAGACCCAGCTCCAATCAATGACCAGCAAGCTCCAGTGCTGGAAACCGCATGACAAACAACTAGCAAGACAGGAACACAACCCCACCCATTAGCAGAGAGGCTGCCTAAAATCATAATAAGTTCAGAGACATGCCAAAACACACCACCAGATGCAATCCGGCCCACCAGAAAGAAAAGATCCAGCCTCATCCACCAGAACACAGGCACCAGTCCCCTCCACTAGGAAGCCTACACAACCCACTGGACCAAGCCAACCTTACCCACTTGGAGCAGACACCAAAAACAACGGGAACTATAAACCTGCAGCCTGCAAAAAGGTCACCCTGAACACAGTCAGTTAAGCAAAATAAGAAGACAGAGATATACGCAGCAGATGAAGGAGCAAAGTAAAAATGCAACAGACCAAACAAATGAAGAGGAAATAGGCAGTTTACCTGAACAAGAATTCAGAGTAATGATAGTAAAGATGATACAAAATCTTGGAAATAGAATGGAGAAAATACAAGAAACGATTAACAAGGACATAGAAGAACTAAAGAGCAAACAAGCAATGATGAAGAACACAATAAATGAAATTAAAAATTTTCTAGAAGGAATCAACAGCAGAATAACTGAGGCAGAAAAACGGATAATGATCTGGAAGATAAAATAGTGGAAATAACTACCAGAGAGCAGAATAAAGAAAAAAGAATGAAAAGAATTGAGGACAGTCTCAGAGACCTCAGGGACAACACTAAATGAACTCACATTCGAATTATAGGGGTCCCAGAAGAAGAGAAAAAGAAAGGGGACTGAGAAAATATTTGAAAAGATGATGGTTGAAAACTTCTCCTAATATGGGAAAGGATAGTCAATCAAGTCCGGGAAGCGCAGAGAGTTCCATACAGGATAAATCCAGGAAAAACACATCAAGAAACATATTAATCAAACTATAAAAAGTAAATACAATGAAAAAATATTAAAAGCAGCAAGGGAAAAGCAACAAATAACACACAAGGGACTCCCCATAACATTAACAGCTGATCTTTCAACAGAAACTCTACAAGCCAGAAGGGAGTGGCAAGACATATTTAAAGTGATGAAAGGGAAAAACCTACAACCAAGATTACTCTACCCAGCAAAGATCTCATTCAGATCTGACAGAGAAATTAAAACCTTTACAGACCAGCAAAAGCTAACAGAATTCAGCATCACCAAACCAGCTTTACCACAAATGCTAAAGGAACTTCTCCAGGCAGGAAACACAAGAGAAGGAAAAGACCTACAAAAACAAATGCAAAACAACTAAGAAAATGGTAATAGGAACATACATACCAATATTACCTTAAATGTGAATGGATTAACTGCTCCAACCAAAAGACCCAGGCTGGTTGAATGGATACAAAAAAAAGACACGTATATATGCTGCCTACAATAGACACATTTCAGACCTAGGGACACATAAAGACTGAAAGTGAGGGGATGGAAAAAGTTATTTCATGCAAATGGAAATCAAAAGAGAGCTGGAGTAGCAATTCTCATATCAGGCAAAATAGGCTTTAAAATAAAGTCTCTTACAAGAGACAAAGAAGGACACTACATAATGATCAAAGTATCAATCCAAGAAGAAGATATAAGAATTGTAAATATTTATGCACCCAACATAGGAGCACCTCAGTACATAAGGCAAATGCTATCAGCCATAAAAGGGGAAATCAACAGTAACACAATCATAGTGGGGGCCTTTAACACACCACTTTCACCAATGGACAGATCACTCAAAATGAAAATAAATAAGGAAACACAGGCTTTAAATGACACATTAAACAAGATGGACTTAATTGATATGTCTAGGACACTCCATCCAAAAACAACAGAATACACTTTCTTCTCAAGTGCTCATAGAACATTCTCCAGGACAGATCATATCTTGGCTCATAAATCAAGCCTTGGTAAATTTAAGAAACTTAAAATCGTATCAATTATCTTTCCTGACCACAACACTATGAGACTAGATATCAATTACAGGAAAAAATATGTAAAAAATACAAAGACACAGAGGCTGAACAATACACTATTAAATGACCAAGAGATCACTGAAGAAATCAAAGAGGAAATAAAAAAATATCTAGAAACAATTGACAATGAAAACACGACAACCCAAAACCTATGGATGGAGCAAGAGCAGTTCTAAGAGGGAAGTTTGTAGCTATACAATCCTACCTTAAGGAACAAGAAACATCTCAAATAAACAACCTAACCTTACACCTAAAGCAATTAGAGAAAGAAGAACAAAAAAAGCCCGAAGTTAGCAGAAGGAAAGAAATCATAAAGATAAGATCAGAAGTAAAAATAAATTAAGGAAATGAGAGCAAAGATCAATAAAACTAAAAGCTGGTTCTTTGAGAAGATAAACAGAATTGATAAACCATTAGCCAGACTCATCAAGAAAAAAAGGGAGAAGACTCAAATCAAAAGAATTAGAAACGAAAAAGGAGAAGTAACAACTGACACTGCAGAAATACAAAGGATCATGAGAGGTTACTGCCAGCAAGCATATGCCAATAAAAGGGACAATCTGGAAGAAATTCTTAGAGAAGCACAACCTTCCGAGACTGAACCAGGAAGAAATACAAAATATAAACAGACCAATCACAAGCACTGAAATTGAAACTGTGATTAAAAATCTTCCAACAAACAGAAGCCCAGGACCAGATGGCTTCACAGGCGAATTCTACCAAACATTTAGAGAAAAGCTAATACCTATCCTTCTCAAACTCTTCCAAAATACAGCAGAGGGAGGAACACTCCCAAACTCATTCTACGAAGCCACCATCACCCTGATACCAAAACAGACAAAGCTGTCACCAAAAAAGGCCAATATCATGATGAACATACATGCAAAAATCCTCAACAAAATACTAGCAAACAGAATCCAACAGCACATTAAAAGGATCATACACCATGATCAACTAGGGTTTATCCCAGGAATGCAAGGATTCTTCAATATATGCAAATCAATGTGATAAACCATATTAAAAAATTGAAGGAGAAAAAACATATGATAATCTCAATAGATGCAGAAAAAGCTTTTGGCAAAATTCAACACTCATTTATGATAAAATCCCTCCAGAAAGTAGGCATAGAGGGAACTTACCTCAACATATTAAAGGCCATATATGACAAACCCACGGCTAACATCGTTCTCAGTGGTGAAAAACTGAAACCATTCCCTCTAAGATCAGGAATAAGACAAGGTTGCCCACTCTCGCCACTATTATTCAACATAGTTTTGGAAGTTTTAGCCTCAGCAATCAGAGAAGGAAAAGAAGTAATAATAGGAATCCAAATCGGAAAAGAAGTAAAACTCTCACTGTTTGCTGATGACGTGATACTATACATAGAGAATCCTAAAGATGCTGCCAGAAAACTACTAGAGCTAATCAATGAATCTGGTAAAGTAGCAGGATACAAAATTAATACACAGAAATCTCTTGCATTCTTATACACTAATGATGAAAAATCTGAAAGAGAAATTAAGGAAACACTCCCATTTACGATTGCAACAAAAAGAGTAAAATACCTAGGAATAAAACTACCTAAGGAGACAAAAGACCTGTATGCAGAAAACTATGACACTGATGAAAAAAATTAAAGATGATACAAATAGATGGAAAGATATACTGTGTGCTTGGATTGGAAGAATCAATACTGTGAAAATGACTCTACTACCCAAAGCGACCTACAGATTCAATGCAATCCCTATCAAATTACCAATGGCAGTTTGTACAGAACTAGAACAAAAAATCTTAAAATTTGTATGGAAACACAAAAGACCCCGAATAGCCAAAGCAATCTTTAGAGAGAAAAGTGGAGCTGGAGGAATCAGGTCCCTGACTTCAGACTATACTACAAAGCTTCAGTCATCAAGACAGTATGTTACTGGCACAAAAACAGAAATATAGATCAATGGAACAGGATAGAAAGCCCAGAGATAAACCTGTAGTCACCTTTTGTTTGATAAAGGAGGCAAGAATATACAATGGAGAAAAGACAGCCTCTTCAATAAGTGGTGCTGGGAAAACTGGACAGCTACGTGTAAAAGAATGAAATTAGAACACACCCTAAACCATACACAAAAATAAACTCAAAATGGAATAAAGACCCAAATGTAAGGCCAGACACTATAAAACTCTTAGAGGAAAACATAGGCAGAACACTCTATGACATAAATCACAATGAGATCCTTTTTGACCCACTTCCTACAGAAATGGGAATAATAACAAAAATAAACAAATGGGACCTAAGGAAACTTAAAAGCTTTTGCACAGCAAAGGAAACCATAAATGAAACGAAAAGACAACACTAAGAATGGGAGAAAATATTTGCAAATGAAGCAACTGACAAAGGATTAATCTCCAAAATATACAAGTAGCTCATGCAGCTGAATATCAAAAGAACAAACAACCCAATCCGGAAATTGGCAGAAGACCTAAGTAGACATTTCTCCAAAGAAGATATACAGATTGACAACAAACACATGAAAGAATGCTCAACATCATTAATCATTAGAGAAATGCAAGTCAAAACTACAATGAGATATCATCTCACACCAGCCTCAAGGAATTTATAGTTCTTCACTAATGTTGATCATGCATCACCCTTCCTCCTCCTCTCCCTCCCTTCTATCCTTTCCTCCTCCTTACTTCCCACAGTCCTGAGGAATCCAGCTGCATCTGATTTGGCCTTATTACTCCTCCCACCATCTCTACATACTTGTCTCAGCTTCTTCCTCCAATGCTTGGTTGCAAAATTAGGCCACCACCTCCCTAGATTTCTACTTCATAGTCTCCAGTTTCCCGAGAATCTCTTTAAAGAAATAGGATAGATATGTGGCGAGGAAAAAAGTCATACAGGAGAAGCATGAGAGCAGATAAAATTTTAGAGCCATTACTATGTGCTAGGCTTTGGTGTAAGTGCTTATCACATTTTAACTCTTTTAAACCTTACTACAACTTTATGCAATAATAATAGTATTATCCAATTTTATAGATGAGGAAGTAGAAACTGAGAAAGGTTGTCTTGTCAAAGGTTACCAGCTAGAAAGTTTTTGTAAAGGCAGGATGTGGGACCAGATAGTCACTCAAGAGCTCAGAATTTTAACCGCTTTCCTCTGAATTTGGTGATTTTTATAAAAGTTCTCCTTGGTGAATTCCTCTCTACAGTTTTTTGCTCAGTTCTTTACATTTTCCTTGAAAGTTCTCTAAAATGTCCCAGAAAGGACACTAGCCTTATTGTTAAATTTGCTGCTTTTACTTCTGAAAGGAGAACTCATGAATGTCCGAACATATGTCAAACTTCTCCATTCTGAAACCATGGCAAGGTCTCTAGTTTTACAAATAAAAGTAATTCCCAAACATGGTACAGAGGAAGTTTTATATATATAAATATATATATATATTTTTTTTGTTAAATTAATTTTTTGTCTGCCTTGGGTCTTTGTTGCTGTGCACGGGCTTTCTCCAGCTGCAGCGAGTGGGGGCTTCTCTTCGTTGCACTGCGCGGGCTTCTCGTTGCGATGGCTTCTCTTTGTTGTGGAGCACGGGCTCTAGGTGCACAGGCTTCAGTAGTTGTGGCACGCAGGCTCAGTAGTTGTGGCTCACGGGCTCTAGAGTGCAGGCTCAGTAGTTGTGGCGCAGGGGCTTAGTTGCTTCACGGCATGTGGGATCTTCCCGGACAAGGGCTTGAACCTGTGTCCCCTGCATTGGCAGCCGGATTCTTAACCACTGTGCCACCAGAGAAGTCCCTATAGTTATATAACTTAACATAGAGCCTTTTTGTTTAAAATATAAAAGTCAAGAGCTAAGAAGGTATGAACACCATATTATTCTATATCATGATTTGATTTATGATCCAAGACAGGTATACTTATATGTGGAATCTGAAAAATAAAACAAAGGGATATAACAGAACAGAAAGAGACTCACAAATATAGAGAACAAATGAGTGGTAACCAGTGGGGAGGGGGCTGGGGGGTTAGGAAAAGATGGGTGAAGGGGCTTAAGAGGTACAAACTACGAGGTATAAAATAGTTAAGATACAAAGATATAATATATAGCACAGGAATATTGTCAATATTTTATAATAACTTTATATGAAGTATAAACTATAAAAATGTCAAATCACTATGTTGTACACTTGAAACAAATATAATATTGTAAGTCAACTATACTTCAATAATAAAAAAGGTGCTTCCCTGGTGGCGCAGTGGTTCAGAGTCCGCCTGCTGATGCAGCAGACACGGGTTTGTGCCCCGGTCCGGGAGGATCCCACATGCCACGGAGTGGCTGGGCCCGTGAGTTATGGCTGCTGAGCCTGCGCGTCCGGAGCCTGTGCGTCCGGAGCCTGTGCTCCACAATGGGAGAGGCCACAACAGTGAGAGGCCCGCGTACCGCAAAAAATAAATAAATAAAATAATAATAATAAAAGACAGATAGAATCCCTGTGAATACAAATCAGAGTCCCTGACTCACTGCATTGCTAGAAAATCAACTATATAAGGAAGAGGTCACATTTTTGACTAGTTATATTTTAAAAATAAATAAAAACGATACAACAAATGAACAAATTTTGTGTTTATCTCCTATCTGAGAGAAAGGCTGGTAAACTGGGATCACCATGACTTCTGGAATTAGGAGGGATTTCAATGAATACCTGGCCACTACTGAGCTGTGGGACATAACATTACCCAGCCTCAGTTCCTTGACTATAAATGGAGTTAAGGGTCTTAGAGGGACTTGAGAAGAATTATCTGCATAGAAGGTACACTTAGTACTTTCATGCAGAAGGGATCAGTGCTACCTCACCCCAACTTCTTTCTTTTTCCTTCACTTCCATGGCCAGGTCCTCTAGAGTCCACATGCCTAAACCCCTTCAAGGCTCAAACCAAAGACTACAAAGTCCTCAAAGCATTTAACTTTTCCTCTGACAGATGTTCCTTCTTCAAATTTGAAAATTCCTATAGCAACTTCCTTTTGTCAGATCCTTATTCCATGAATCCTGAATCCAGAAACTTAGGTACCGCTTACAGCACAGTTCATCCAAACACTCCAGTCCCTCATTAGGAAGTTTAGAACTATTAAAGAAGATTAAATTCTTAAAATCCAGTAATACTGAATGTTTCCTCTTTCCACATACACTCTCTGAGGTCTTTCATTCCCTTATATTGTCCCTCTGTTTGTCCATTTCTTCCTCTCTCTCCCATCCCCTGGTCTGTGTTATATAGTTCAGTTTAGCTGCATTTTCCTTTTTCTCCCACCCTGTAAATAACCTACAGTCGTCCCCTGGTATCCAAGAGGGACTGGTTGTATGATCCACCATGGATACGAAAATCTGAGGACGCTCAATTTCCATAGTCCTCTGTATCTGCGAGTTCCTTACCTGTGAATTCAACCAGCCTCAAATGTAAAACATAGTACACGGAACCCATGGATACTGAGGATTGACTGTACTTTCTTTCCTTCATTTGTCTTCATTCCCCTATTCTCCTTTCTCATTCATTCCTCAGAAATTCATCTGGGTAAATAAAGGCAACTGTGAAGGCAGTGACCATATTGTCTTAAGTACACTTAAAGAACTATTGAGAAACGTGAATGAGAATTTACAGACTGATAGGTTTCTTGAGCAGCAAATATGCCAATTACTTACATCTTTGCCTCATGCTAACCTGCCCTTCATTCTATGAGCTCTTGAGCATCTTATCTTAACCATACCTCTATGCCTGACAATATCTGGCCTAGGAAAGCTAATCATTTCTGCCCCCATCCTTCACTCTCATTGTAGAGGCCTGCACTGCCTTCTCACTTCACCATCACAACCTCAGCCAAGATGATGGAGAGTCACATGACCCTGTCCCAGTCCACTGCTGATTGGACCAGAGGCAAACCCCCCCTCTCAAAGAGGACCCATAATGTTCTTTCTTGTAGGAATTTGGAATCCAGTCTCACCTTGTTCAGTCAAGCACTGTTTTGAAATTAGAGGTGAGGAGTAGCCAGGTATGAGGAAGCTTTATTTGGACACGTGTTTGCAGAAGCACAAAAAGCAAAGGTAGTTGATTGTAGAGATAGATGAGAGAGAGAGAGAATTAGAGATAAGAGATTAAGGTGGCCTGAGAAGAGCACAGCTACCTGCAATACAATACCATTTTGCCCCTTGGTTACTGGCTCAAGGGAGGCCTAACTGACTTTCCTGCCCTTGGGCCCCATGATAAACCTTTGTATTTTGTGTAAGCTGTTCTGTAAGGATTACGTCCCTTATTCCAAGCAATTTCTGAAAGAAATGGCATTAGACACAGAGATGACAAAACTATAGATTTGGTTCACATAAATTTCTATCGCTGAAAAATCATGTTAGAAAAATAGGATACCATTTTATCAAAGGCTGCTTTGATGCACTGGCAGTAGGATTTGTGAAATATTTAGACACATATGTCAGCAATTCTCAAACTAAAACTAAATTGGACTCCTCAGTAGTTCAGTAACCAAAGTTTGATATCTCCATCTATAAAGTGACAAAATTGGATAAATGGGCCAGAATTTGAGAGGGGAGGAAATATTTTTGAATGTGTGATTTGTTTGGACACAGACCAAGCTAGGTACAAGTTCCAGCTCTCACTTACTGAAATTTTGGGCAAGTTGTTTAATGGTAATAAGTCATTGTTTCCTTTTCTGTAAAACTTACATAACAGTGTCCATCTTTCAGGTGAGGATTATGAAGGAAAAGAAGCAAAAAGAAAGAGAAAGAAAGAGAAGAAAAAAAAAGCACAAGGAAAAAGGCTGAAGTGGAAGCAAGAAATGAGAAAAGTTCCATTTGAGTTGTTATGCACCAACTTAGTCTAATGCACTTACAGAGTGATGTGTATATGTAAAGACATTTAATCCATACACTTGAACAAGTAGGCATGATTCATAACCTCACCATCATTCTTTCCACATAGTTCTTTCTAAGTTTGATTTTTATTCATGCACTAGTTATTGTATTTTGTTCATATATTTTCTTTTTAGCCTTTGATGGTATAGATAGATCATTCACACTCATGGCTGGTCAAGTCTCACTGACCCTATTTGAATATTTTGGATACTCTGGGTTTTATTTCAAACAGAGAAAACATGTAATTCATTGATATATTCTAGAGAGACTGCATGGGTTCAGCTATTCAATCATTCAACCACTTTGTTAAATACCTACTAACTGGTTTGCAATTTTATCTCCTATTTATTTATTTTTTTGCAGTATGCGGGCCTCTCACCGCTGTGGCCTCTCCTGTTGCGGAGCACAGGCTCCGGACGCGTAGGCTCAGCGACCATGGCTCACAGGCCCAGCCGCTCCGCGGCATGTGGGACCTTGCTGGACTGGGGCACGAACCTGTGTCCCCTGCATCAGCAGGCGGACTCTCAACCACTGCGCCACCAGGGAAGCCCTCATCTCCTATTTATTATATTTCCTCTAGGTAACAGAACTCCCTAGAATCTCTTGATTTTGTATATTCCTTACATGAATATGTGTTTTCCACAATGGAAATATCAATGCCACATTAGGAGATGAAGACCTCTGGGAAAAGATTATGTATTAGTATAACATAGTAAGGATTCAGATCTGATGCCTGGTGTTCCTATGTGAGGTATCTGCAGCCCTGTTGTTACATTTGCTCTAATTGTGTCTATATCCACTATGTCACCTTATACCAACTTCTTCCATTTTATTTTTCCGATCCTTGTATTAGGGAAAATAATTTAATCTTCAATTCTTATTTATATAAAAATTTGACTTTTTCTGAATTGAGAATCTAAATCTCAGTTCATACTCTAATTCTAAAATTCATTTACAAGATTTTACATCAGATTTTAAACCTGAGGTGATGTGAAGCCAGGTCTTGGAAAGCCATATTTGGCCAGGTGTTAGCAGAAGCAGAAAAAGCAGAGGTAATTGAGTGTGGAGAGAGATGAAAGAAAGAGAGAATTTTAAATGAGGAAAAAAGAAAGATGTAATCTGGACTGTACACTCATTATGACTAGAAATCTCTTTAACACTACTGCTTCTCAGGGCTTTTTTTTCCCCTTAAATCCATAAAATGGCACTTATAACAGCTATCTCATTGCATTTATCTTGGATGACACTGTGTGTGCAATATAAGATAAAAGGTTTTTATTATTAAAATAGAAATACTAATGTAGTTTCATTTTATTCTCATTATTAAAATAGTTGATTGCTAATGATAGATTGTTCAACTTATTTATCCTGTTTCATTTTTATGTCCCTTATTCCACACTGAGTTAAAAAAAAAAAACTCTATTAAAAGAGTTACATGACCTTTAAAACGTTACAAGGAATTTCCATTGCCTTTTTCCTCCTCCTCTTCCTCCTCCTCCTCATTGTAAGAGGAGTGTGATAATAATTTTTACAGTGTGACTTCTAAAGGAAATTATAAATGCAGAAAAGATTGAGTTGTTTGGTAATGGGGAAAGTCAGAATTTTGCCTCATCTACACCTACATACCATTGCCGAAGTCCCCTATCACTTTAGACTCTGTGTTTGAGTAGTGTGATATTGACTGCCATGTTGCAGAAGCCAGCCCAGCAGCCTGCATCCTCGGGAGAATCGCTGGTTGTGGAGGCACAGGATGGATGACTGACAGCAAGCACCTAGTTCTTTTTTCTGACAAAGCTTTCACTTGTCATTAATTCTCCATCTTCTCTCCCGTTAGCGACTGCCAGTTTCCACCTAATGCCCAGCTGCCAATCAGCTACCAGTTATTTTTAATTAAGACCACTCACAAATTTCCCTCACGTAACATGCATGGAAAGAAGGGGAATCCTTTTATCCATAATCGAATTTCATGTGTAAATTGCCTTAATCACACTTGTCTGGCAGTCCTGTAACGTGCCACAGGAAAGCAGCACTTTTTCCTGTTCAGTCATGCATGGACTCCACACCTTACCTCTCAGATCCACAGCCGCAATTATCTGTTTTTATTTGTGTCTCATTAAATCTGAAATTTATTTCAGAAGCTGGATATTGACTGCCCCAATCCTTGAACTCCACTGCCCACGAACAGATGGCATTGGCTTCACTTGGGTCAAAATCTGAGATGGTCCTTCAGGAATCATTCACAAGGAATATTGTGAGTTTGGCAATAATGACTCTGACAACGAATAGACTCTGTCACGTTATGATCTGACAAGTATCAGAACACATATGGAGGTTCACATTCAAGCCTCACTTGAATGGCATCAAAATAACTTCAATATGTTATTGATAAGAAATAACATAAGAAACTTCTCTTATTTTCTAAAAACATTCTTACAAATACTTGAAGGCTACCCGTAAAATTGAGGGAAATTGTCCTTTTTAAAAATTATTATTGTACTATGCGGAAACTGTCCTTTTAAAAATTATTATTGTACTATGGGATAGTCAGGACCTTGTGTGAAGTTTTGAGTTTAAAAAAATGATGTAATACACTCATGATTAGAAATTGTTGCCAAATTTTTCTGAGCTTGAAATCCAAAACATACTTTGAGGCTGTTATATCCACCTGGATAATGACAAAGTGTGGGAGATCTTTTCAATCTCTGAAACACAAAATGTTTGAAAAGTCATGGCTATGGAAAGTTTTATTTAATAGAAAGGAAAAACTCTGCCAAGCATTTAGTCACACCAAACAAAGACCATTAGAACTCCCTTAATCACATCTGTAGTACCTGGTTGAGGAGTTCTGCCTGTGCATGAGTTTCATCTGTTCCGATTTTTTTTCCTATATCAAAGTCTGTGCTAAAAATCTTTCAATGGCACCTATCACTTAGCATGTTAAAGTTCATATTTTCTACGCATAGTCTAAAAGGACTTCAAAAACCATCCCTCCCCCTCCCTTTCCCCTTCTCTTCCCCCTTCTGATTTTGACTGACATCTGAGTATTCAGTATGCATGGCACTCCTCCATGTTCTTCATGTGTATTATGTCATTTAATTCTCACGACATATGTGTTTACAAATGCATAAAACTGAGAATTAGAGAGATGATATAATTTGCCTAATGTCATAATAACTGGCAGAACTACTACTGGATCCCACAAATTCTGCTTTCATAGCCTGTGCTCCTGAGGATTATGCTGTATGGTTACCCTAAGGTTCAACAATAAGGGGTTACTAGCAAACACACTACCTAACATACATCAACACTGTACATATTCAGTGATTCAGCACCTTATTCCATTCTACCTTTCTGGCTTGCACGCGACCCCAGTGGCTCATTCACTGTATGGTTTTTTCATTGTTCCTGCCTCTTCCCCTCATAATTTCCTAAAAGAAGAAAGTATATTTTATTTTTGCACATCTAGTGCCTAGTGAAGGATACATAGTACATAACTGAATATATAATCATGTTTTTCTATAAATAAAGACATATTTTTCATTGAAGTGAAGAAAATGCAGAATCATAATGAAGGGATAGGAATTCAACATGAAGAATACTATAATGGATAATTTTATAGAAGACAGCAAATATTTCCTGTGCACCAGTCACTTGCACATGGTATATTATGTTTGAGCTTTAAATCATATGTAATATGATTAAACTTTCTCTCTTTTTTTTGTCAAACCAATTCAACTCCTCTATATTTTTAACCATCTATCTTTCTTTTTCTAGCTACACATGAAGAGAAATACATCTAAAACTATAGATGCCAAAATCTTCTAAAGTAGTTTGTTTTTGTTTCTTTTTTTTTCAAATAAAGCTATAGGAGCTTTTATATTCTGCTCTATTTATTGCTCTATTTCTTGAATTGCATAATCAAACTAAAGGACAAAAAAAATTCACATGATATGAGTTGGGTACTGGACATGTAGGGTTTGAAGAGCTTTTGTACAATTAATTACATACCATTCTGGAGTTAAAAAGTTATGTCATAACAGAAAGAGAGATTTTGCAGCCACAGCATAAAAATAATCATTTATACCAAGGGGACAGATAATATCAACTATCAACAAGGTAAAATATAGAATAAGAAGAGATGCATAAGACACCTTTCCCTGCTAATTTATTCAAGCCACCAAAAGGTTTATTTAATTCACCCATATTTAATCACCCTTCTCCCACCAAACACTTAGCTATTGCCAATGTGGCCCTTAATTTGAGAATTGGCAAATTAATTCAGCAAATTCTCATGGAGTTTCTTCTACGTGTTCAACAGTAGTAGTCATTTTGTATAACTTATGTCATCTATACAACCTAATGAGGTAAATACTGGTATTAACACCATTACACAGATGAGGAAATTGAAAACCAGGATGATTAATGTAACTTCTTAAGATTATTAATAAGTGGCTAAGTGAAACTTCTGAATGACACATAGTTTCTAGATCATTTAAAGGGAGACTAAGAAAAAATTGCAGTTGTAATGCATATACAAATGAGGTTGTAGGAGCAGAAATGAGAGGCCAGAAAAGTCAACTAGAGGAACCCAAATCACAGATGTTGAGTTTAAAATAAAGAGTAAAAAATTTTGATGACATTAGGTCTCACATAGGCAGTCTACTTTTTACGTTGACTGTTATCTTTTTATATCTCACTTCATCTTTTCCTCTCTCCTTATCCAGCCCTGTGAAATACCGATGCTCCCAACAGAGTGTTTAGAACACACTTTCGACATTTTTACAGAAGAATTAACTTAGAGTGTGGGAAATTAAAAATGGTCATACAAATTTTGACAATTCTCCCATTGACAGATGGGGTATATCTCACCTCCCTTTGAATCTGAGAAGGCCTGTGACTGCACTGATAGTGTACAGCAGAAGCGATGTTCTGTCAGTTCCATGCCTAGCTTTGAAAAAGACAGGCAGCTTTTGTCTTGTTCTCCTCGAGCCCTAAGCCACAGTGGAAGATTACTCTAAGGTTGCCATGTTCTGAGAAGGCCCAAGTTAGCCATATGGAGAGTTGGTATGGGGGAGGGAGAGGAGAGAAAGAGACAGAGAGACAGAGAGATGACACAAGGTACTTTGGTCATTCCAGCTTCCACAAGACCCCAGACATCATGGAACAAAGACAAACGGTCCCTGATGTGTCCTGATCCACAGAATATTAAGACCTATTTAAACTGATGGTTTGCATAGTTTGTTACACCAGAACAGAGAATCAATGTCTTCTTACTTCTAAGATTGGAAGAATTAAGGAACTGTCAGCAGGTCTTTCTTCCTGTCCTCTCTTCCTTATCTCCTTCCCAAACTGCACTTTTTGATCTGGCAATGCAAGGCCATTTATTCCAAGATGACCTTCTGTTAGTATAAGGAGATTCAAGCTGTGAATTGGGGTCACGGTTATTATACAGTTGGAAGGATAAGCGGGAGCAAGGTACTAAAATTTGAAACTGAAAGTAAATCGCCCACACAAATACCTCCTTTCACTCATTCAGCAAACCATCCCCATGTCTCTGAGTCTGTCTTTATCAGTGGCACACACTGCTAGAGTCTCACGTAAATGGCCTTTCACTGAGACTAGTAATTTTGAATCTGCAGAAAGAGACGCCCTAAAGAACTTTAGATTCTATTTGGTATATCTTTTTAATTCTGTTGCAGTCTTTCTCTACAAGGGAGAATCTCAAAGATTAATACAGAGGGTTGCTGAAGATCAACCCCAGATATTTGTAAAAAATTCCTGCATAACCTATCTTATATCAACTACATGTTTCAAAGCAAATGACTCAAGTCTTTGCCGTGTGTTTTTACTTACTCTAATTGTTGCTTTCTATTTTATAATGTCTTCATGCTTCTATCCCATATTAGGATTAGGACTTAGATAACACCATATATCAAAGAAAATTCAACAACCATCTAGTCCAGCCTCTTTCTTTCACAAATGAGTTAAATGAGGTCCTGAAATTATAAGTGACTGTTAAGGTCACAGGATCAATTAATGCCACTGACTACAGAGCTGTATTTCTTAACCTTGGCACTACTGACATTTGGGGCTGTATTATTCTTTGTTTAGGGGGATGGGTTATCCTGTACACTGTATGATGTTTAGCAGCAGCTCTGACCTCTACCCACTAGATGCCACTAGTACCTGCCTCATGATAAATAAAAGTGTTTCTTGACTTTACCAAATATCCCGCTGAGTAAAATCACCCCTGACTGAGAATCACTGCTCTAGAGGGTTTAATGTATGAATTTCTCTTTCTCTTCACTTTGCTTTTTTTTTTTTTTCCTCCCCCCACAACCCAACCTGGAACTAGCATGCTCCCAGCTAGGACAAGTCAAAGCATGCCTTCTTTTTCACAGAAGTCAGATTGTGGTAGATTAAAGATGGCTGAAATTTATGTGTATAGGCACAACAAACATAAGACACTTTTGAATCTTTGAATGATACTGACTAAATGGTAAGGTTAAGTCAGAACCCAGAGCTTTCTTTCCTTCTGTTCCCCTCCAGAACTTTCTGGTTGTGGCTCTGTTGTTGTAACAGCTTACTGAATGATCAATGAAGTCTGATACTTCAAGGCCTGTTTTTCAGATAGGCTGAGAATGTCAATCCTTGTTCTCATCACACTGACTAGAAAGAAACAGCCTTTTAAGCACAAGGACATTCTGCTCGTTGATTTTGGATACATTCTTCTCAATTTAACTTGTTCTCTCAAATGAGGATTTGATGTTTAAGTGAGTTTGTAATTTCTCTGTTGTACAGACATATGTGTCGTTCATTTTAAAGTTTTCAGAATCATGAAAGAAAGTGGTTCCTGAAAGACACTTTTGTCCACTGACAACTCATGCCCTCATTCATTCAAGAACTCACTCTGTACCAAATGCCCTGCTAATGTGTGTAGGGGGTTAGAAGATATAATAATGCAATAATGAAGAGGAAATTCCTGGACTCAAAAGAATCATGGCCATGAAAGAAAAACAGCTATCATTAGAATCCACTGTGCTGACTGATCTGATAGATGTGGCCCCCAAGTGCTGAATCTAATATATAATATGGGACCTGAAGTATGACAAGAAGAATGACTGGCACACAAAGAAGCAGGTTGCAGTCTAGGCTGAATGCACATCATGTGTAAAGGCAGAGAAGTATCCTTTATTCTTCTTGATTGAAATACCTAGAAGATATTTAATATAAAATAAATATAATCAACAAAATAATACAATGATATATTTAAAAATAGAGGATGGTTAGGGGAAAGGTCAAGAAAAATATGTTGGTACCAGATAGATAAAGGTTTTCTATGTCAATAGGAACCTGCACTTTCTCTTGTGAACATGAGAAATCACTAGAGGTTTATGCAGGGATGTGACATGATAGATTTGGAATTCATAAAAATCATTCTGAGGCTGTAAAAAGGAATATAAAAAAAAAACCTAAAGTAGAGAGGAAGCAGCAGATATGAAGAGACAATAGGACAGGGAGGTGGGAAATATATATAAGAAAAAATATAAAGATGAACTGATGAACTTTGGTTACTAATTAGACATGAGGATGAAGCAGAAAGGTGTCAGAGATTATAGGACATTGTGAAGGACTGAAAGAGAAAGTAAAGGCTTTCATTTTGGTCACAGTCACTTTGAGGTACCTTTGAGATGCATAGTTTGAGGTGTTCAATGGACAAACTGGCTCTAAAATCTGAATCTCACAGGAGACATCTAAGGTGGAGATGTAGGTATCAGCAGTGGATAGACAGGAATGAAAAAGATAGCCAGAAGGAATAGAGCAGGAAGAATGGAGAGCCATAGATTAACACCGGAAAACTGAACAACTTCCCACGTAAAGAAGGTTTTCTTTCTCCTTGAAGATGTGAAATTCCTATTTCTGCCTGGAAACTCCTCTTCTCCCCTTGTCAAAAATTTGATTCTCTTCCTGAGCTTAGAGTTTTAAATGTTATCCCATATATAAGTAGGTCCCTCTTGTTATTCTGTCACTGCACCTTCTTTGAATCCTCCATAGAATGTAACACAATGAGGAATCATATAATGAATTATTTCTTTACTTGATCAGTGTCTATCTCTTCTAGCAGATTACAAGCTCCTTGAGATCATGGATCATGCCTATTTAATTTATTAAAACATTCCCTTTGTTTTCCATTGTGACTAAATAGAGTAGTAACTCAAATATTTGGTGAATGAACAAGTGAATATTAAGTACATGGATCATAAAAAGGCTTAACCCAGTTTGGAGTTTGGTGTAAAAAGGATTGATATTTATAGTTTGATAACAAGAGCTGACCTGAGACTGTGGCTGCCAAATTTGACTTCTGAATCCCAAAATTGACACTCTGATTTCCTCTCTTCTCCTCAGAAACTCTTGCATTTTATTCCAGGAACCCACAAACATGAGGCTGTACGCTTGGAAAAGACATTTGTTTTACTCTTATAATTATGGCATAAATCCCTCTCTAAGCTAGGAAAGGATCCCAAGCACCAAGCATTATCAATGAATAGGAAATATGTGTTGCTGGAAGAGGAGTTGTTCATTTTAGTGAAATTATGCAGCTGTAATCAAGTGACACAAAACTCAATTTCTAAGCAATGCCACATGTGAGAAAGATCAGGCATTTTAGAATAAAATATCATCCATCTCAGGACTTCCCTGGTGGTCCAGTGGTTAAGAATCCACCTTCCAATGCAGGGGATGTGGCTTTCATCTCTGGTTGGGGAACTAAGATTCCCACATGCCACAGGGCAACTAAGCCTGTGCTCTCTAGAGCCCATGCATCACAACTAGAGAGCACCGCATGCTGCAACTACTGAGCCCATGTGCTCTAGAGCCCGCGTGCCACAACTAGAGAGAAGTCCATGCACCACAACTAGAGAGAAGCCTGCGCATTGCAACAAAGAGCCCGCGCCACAACAAAACATCCCGCCTGCTACAACGAAGATCCCATGTGCCACAACTAAGACCCGATGCAGCCAAATAAATAAATACGTATTTTAAAAATATATATCATCCGTCTTTCTAAAAGATGTTGGAGGTGTTAGATGATCCAAAGGAAAAAAGATCTTTCTGCCCTAGGCCATAGTCAGGAGAATCTATTCACTAGATGCTTGTCCAAGACTTCCTGAGCTTCGAAACTTCATGAAATGGATACCCCAGACCTTGTGGACCCATCTCTTTTATCCCAAGGGAAATCCTGATGACCACCACTCAGTTCACTCTTCTCTGGCTTCATTATATAACTGTTTACTATAGTGCCTCAATCAATTACTGTATCAACCTCTTTGTCCTAGTAATGACACTGATTTATTTAGGCACATAAAAACCACCACAACTCATGAATAAAATCTTTGTACACAAACTGAGTTCTAAATACTGTTCCTTCATTTTCCTTATCTGTTAAATGGAAACAATATTACTTATTCCTCATAGATAGTCACATGGGTTAAACAAAATGCTCCAAGAAAGGGTCTATCTCAGTGGCTGTATTGTAAAGAACTGATAAATGCAGTCTCCTCTCCCCATAATGATTCATTAAGTATGAGTTAGTGTGTAACCTGTCCAATTTGTTACAACATTTTAAGCATAAGGTTTTTTTTTGTTTTTTGGGGGTTTTTTGCGGTACGCAGGCCTCTCACTGTTGTGGCTTCTCCCATTGCGGAGCACAGGCTCTGGACACACAGGCTCAGCGGCCATGGCTCACGGGACCAGCCGCTCCGCGGCATGTGGGATCCTCCCGGACCGGGACACGAACCTGTGTCCCTGCATCGGCAGGTGGACTCTCAACCACTGCGCCACCAGGGAAGCCCCTTAAGCATAAGTTTTAAGTGTAGCCTATAATATACTCTTGGATACTTATTAAATACCCAAAAGTTATGAGATTCAATTAGCAACATTTAGGCAACAAGGATGGCTTTCTAGAATCCAATAAATTGTCTCACATCTTCGTTACTATTTGCTTTCTCTTATTTACTTAGGACATCAGGGACACGGATGGTTTAACCAAGCTCTTCCTAGCCACAGTTCAGATCAGCTTTCACAGACCTCCACAATCTAACCTATGCCATAATCCTCAAAACTACATCCATGTGATGAACATTTTCCAAAGTCCTATTATGCTCCCTACCTGGGCTAAATGATTAGGATAAACGATAAATCAGATGTAATTCTGTATACCAGGGCTTGACAGATGCAAGGAAGGCCTTGTCAAAACCACCACCTCTTCTTTATAATCTCCTTTCGAGATGCAGTAAATCGATACCTATTTCATATGTAAGAAAAGAATGGGAACAGAGAAGTTAAAAGACACCAAGAACAAGATTACACAGCCAAGCTGCCAATGTAGGCTTCTTGATCCTAAGTAACATTTTTCTTCTACTGCCATGGAGCACTATCCACTCATAGGTTTATACTGAAGACAGAGGAAGGAGCTGAAGTTTTCTTAGCAAGAAAGCAATAAAGTGAAGGACATCTTTTTGATTACTCCAAGTTCAGAAAATCTCTAACTCCAAGTTCACCAGAAAAGGTAAAAATAAGTTTATAGGAAATGTGTTTTTTAATTTATTCATATTTTAATTAGTCTATTAGCATGTGGAGGTAATGCACTTTAATGGGACCTTGGCAGGAAAAGCACATTTTAAACAATAAGAAGCCAGGGAAAACATTGAACATAGCTATTATTTTCTGCAGGAGTCTTTTCTTCCATCCTCTTTTTTTTCTTTTTGTTTCTCCTCTCTGGTAACAAAAGGGGAAAAAAGTTTAAATGGAAGAAGATTGCATAGAGTTGGGGATTAACATATTTAATTTACATAATGTCAGTGTGTTGAAGACTATGGAGATGCAGTAGTATAAAATATTCTTAGTTAAAAAGCAGCTCAAAATAGGAACCTCTTTTATTGTGCACATTTCACCAAGTTCACTGTGCGGCTAAGTTAAAAAAGAACACCATTTCTCAGCAAAGGCAGCACGAGATATGCAGAGAGGTATAATTATTTAGGAAGAAGAGTAGTTCTTCATTTGATTAACTCCCCAGGTGATGCAATGAAGACATCATTGATGATATAATTTGACCCTCCTGGCCCATCAAAATAGTGACGTCCACATAGAAACATAACACCAGACTTAAAATTTTAACAATACAAAATCAATGATGTTGGAAAGCCTTGTGTGTTTTTTTTTAAGTGGAATCATCAAAATCTCCCTCTGTGAAGGCACAACAGGCTGCAGAGTAGCTCTCCCTCTTGGATACCACTAATGCTCACTGGCAGCTTTCACTCAGAAAGAGTTTTGCAGAAGAACCACAGTGCCTTTCTCTCTGTGCAGCATGCTTAGCCTAATGCCTACACTGGAACACCACTTCAGGAGTCTTATCTCCTAAGTGCAGAAACTTAAAAAACTACTCTATTTCCAAAACTCAGCTGTCCTCTAGCCTGAAGCCCTTGGCTTCCTTTTTATCTCAAGGCTGTTTGGGAGTGAGGGAGGAGGAAAATGAGAATCAATGACCTAGAGTTAAGATCAGTCAGTATAATGAAAACATCATGGGTCCAGAGTGACTAACTGGGTTCAAAGACTGCTGGAGTGGGGAAAATACTTCATCCCCTTGCATCTTGTTTTCTTTCGGGTATAGGGAACTCCACTGTTGTGACCTTTGTGGGTACTCTCCATTCCTTTATACTCTTTATCTTAGGGAATCTGGAATGACAATCATAAGATAAATTTGAAAGAATTGCAATGTTCAGCTCTGCATCATATTTCTTCCTCTTGGGGCTTAAGCCTACATGTGTCCAGTGATACTTCAAGTCATCTTACCTAGGCAGACCCATTCCAAGTGATTAGCCCTGCTGCCCTGGTCCAAACCCATTTGGGATTGAGTGAGTCCACATCAAATTGTGGGATAAAGAAGTAGCAAGTTCATCTGACTAATTAATCTAATGCCACATCCTCTGATCTTACCCATCTTTAATGATAACCAAAAAGATATTTTGGCCTCCATATGTATTCTTCATTCTATTTTCAGGTTGTTCAGAATCCTTGTTTGAAAATGAGCATTATCTAAATTGTAGACCCACAATATAGAGGTTTATCATGCATGTGACCTTGGGGTACATACTGAAACTTTGAATTCCAGTTTCCTCATCTGTTAAGTAGAAATAGTGATGATCTCTGTTTAATAGTTTTATTACAAAGTTAGATAAAATGAAAACACACAAAGCTTCCTTGTTTTATTGAAGTATAACTGATTTACAGTGTTGTGTTAGTTTCTGGTGTACAGCAAAGTGATTCAGTTACATGTATATTATATATATACTATATATATATAATATATGTAATATGTATTATTTTTCACATTGTTTTCCATTATGGTTTATTAAAGGATACTGAATATAGTTCCCTGTGCTATACAGTAGGACCTTGTTGTTATATCCATTCCATATATAATAGTTTGCATCTGCTAGTCCCAAACTCTCAATCCAACCCTTCCTCATCCCCCACCCTTGGCAACCACAAGTCTTTTCTCTATCGTCTGTGAGTCTGTTTCTCTTTCACAGATAAGTTCATTTATGTCATATTTTAGATTCCACATGTAAATGATAACACATGGTATTTGTTTTTCTATTTCTGACTTACTTCACTTAGTATGATAATCTCTAGGTCCATCTATGTAGGTGCAAATGGCATTATTTCATTCTTTTTTATGGCTGAGTAATATTCCATTATGTGTGTGTGTGTGTGTGTGTGTGTGTATATATATATTCCACATATATTCTATATATTCCATTGTATGCATGTGTATGTCTGTCTGTGTGTGTGTATGTGTGTGTGTATCTGTATACCACATCTTCTGTATCCATTCATCTGTCTATGGACATTTAGGTTGTTTCCATGTTTTGCCTATTGTAAATAGTGCTGTTATGAACATAGGGGTGAGTGTATCTTTTAGAGTTATAGTTTTGTCCAGATATATGCTCAGCAGTGGGATTATTGGATCATATGGCAACTCTGTTTTTAGTTTTTTTGAGGAACCTCCATACTGTTCTCCATAGTGGCTGTACAATTTACATTCCCACCAACAGTGTAAGAGGATTCCCTTTTCTCCACACCCTCTCCAGCATTTGTTATTTGTAGATTTTTAAATTATGGCCATTCTGACTGGTGTGAGGGGGTACCTCATTTGAGTTTTGATTTGCATTTCTCTAATAATTACTGATGTTGAGCATCTTTTCATGTGTTTGTTGGCCATCTGTATGTCTTCCTTGGAGAAATGTCTATTTAGGTCTTCTTTGCATTTTTTGATTGGGTTGTTTGTTTTTTTGTTATTGAGTTGTATGAGCTGTTTGTATGTTTTGGAAATTAAATGCTTGTTGGTCACATCATTTGCAAGTATTTTCTCACATTCTGTAGGTTGTCTTTTCATTTTATTTATAGTTTCTTTGTAGGTTTGATTAGGTCCCATTTGTTTATTTTGGCTTTTATTTCTATTGCCTTGGTAGACTGACCTAAGAAAACACTGGTATGATTTATGCCAGAAAATGTTTTGCCTATATTCTCTTCTAGGAGTTTTATGGTGTCATGTCTTATATTTAACTCTTTAAGCCATTTTTAGTTTATTGTCGTGTATGGTGTGTTCTGACTTCATTGATTTACATGTGGCTGTCCAGATTTCCCAACACCACCTGCTAAAGAGACTTTTCTCCATTGCATTGGGTTGGCCAAAAGGTTCTTTGGGTTTTTTTCCGTAAGATGGCTCTAGTAGCACTTAGTTGTCTTTAACTTCATTCAAAACAACTGTTAGGTCGTATGTGACAGCTGTCATATCAGCATGCATCTAAAAAAAAAGACTTATCAAAACTGGTGAATTTTTGTGTAGCCATTTTAATATTGAAGGTGGAAGGAAAAAGCAACATTTTTGGCATATTATGCTTTATTATTTCAAGAAAGGTAAAAACTCAACTGAAATGCAAATAAAGATTTGTACAGTGTATGGAGAGGTGCTGTGACTGATTTAACGTGTCAAAAGTGATTTGCGAAGTCTCGGGCTTGAGATTTCTTGCTGGACGATGCTCCACGGTCGGGTAGACCAGTTGAAGTCAATAGCGATCAAATCGAGACATTAATTGAGAACAATCAGTGTTATACCACACGGGAGAGAGCCGACATACTCAGAATATCCAAATCAATTGCTGAAAATCATTTGCACCAGCCTGGTTATGTTCATTGCTTTGATGTTTGGGTTCCACGTAAATTAAGTCAAAAAAACCTTCTTGACAATATTTCTGCATGTGATTCTCTATCTAAAGGTAACAAAAACATTCTGTTTTTAAAACAAATTGTGATGGGCGATGAAAAGTGGATACTGTACAATAATGTGGAATGGAAGACAATGGAATGGTGGTTCATTTCATGGGCAAAATAAATGAACAACCATCAACCACACCAAAGGCCAGTCTTTATCCAAAGAAGGTGATGTTGTGTATTTGGTGGGACTGGAAGGGAGTCCTCTATTATGAGCTCCTTCTGGAAAACCAAATGAATAATTCAAACAAGTACTGCTCCCAATTAGACCAACTGAAAGCAGCACTCAACAAAAAGCATCTAGAATTAGTCAATAGAAAACGCATAATCTTCCATCAGGATAAAGCAAGACTGCATGTTTCTTTGATAACTGGGCAAAAACTGTTACAGCTTGGCTGGGAAGTTCTGATTCATCCGCTGTATTCACCAGACATTGAACCTTCGGATTTCCATTTATTTAGGTCTTTACAAAGTTCTCTTAGTGGAAAAAAATTTCAATTCCCTGGAAGACTGTAAAAGGCACCTGGAACAGTTCTTTGCTCAAAAAGATAAAAAGTTTTGGGAAGATGGAATTATGAAGTTGCCTGAAAAATGAGAGAAGGTAGTGGAACAAAAGGGTGAATATGTTGTTCAATAAAGTTCTTGGTGAAAATGAAAAATGTGTCTTTTATTTTCACTTAAAAACCAAAGGCACTTTTTGGCCAACCCAATATATCCTTGCCTCCTTTGTTGAAGATTAATTGACTGTAGGTGTGTGGTTTTATTTCTGGGCTCACTATTCTGTTCCATCGATCCATATGTCTGTTTTTCTGCCAATAACATGTTTTGATTACTGTACCTCTGTAGTACTGTCTGAAGTCTGGGAGGGTTATGCCTCCTACTTTGTTCTTTTTCCACAGGATCACACAAATCATCTTATGGAGTACCTGTAAAGGGCTGTATAAACCTTACTTGATATCACAACTCTCCAGAAAAATCATATTCTTGGCCAGAAAAGTCCTGGTGCCTGGCATGTCATATCTAGACAGGAATGTCCAGATGATTGTTCTTACAGATGATTCTATTAATAACCTGTCCTTCCTTAAAATCATTGAATGGCTCACCTAAATGAAAATAACAAAGTTCAATGTCCCTAGCACGATACAGAAAACTTTTAATGATTTGGCCATGTCTTTCATTTCCCCCACATCAGTAGTTCCCCCAACTTCTGTGGGCCTCCAGGCCTTAGCTCATGTTCAACCTTCTATCTTGAATGATTTCACTCTTCTTTCTCCACTAGGTAATTTCACCTGACAAGTTTCAAGGCCAAACTTATAAGCCTCCCCCTCTGAGAAATTATATTGATTATTCTGATCTCTGTGTTCTCAGAACACTTTATTAATATCTTTAAAATGTATTTATCACATTGTAACGTCATTAATTATGCATGTGTTGTTCCTTTGTTCCTGACAAAGCTATGATCTCTAGAGGATAGGGACCATGATTTATCACTTTTCTCTTTAGAGAGCCTAAAAGACACTACAGTAGGTATTAAATAAATATATAAGGAACTTAATCTATAACACTCAAAAAAGTCTAATTTGGATTTACAAAGCGTGAAAGAATTTTTTCTTTAATCTCCATTATTTAAAAAGGGAAAAAAATCTCCGTTAAAATACGGATCATCAAACCCTTTGTTTTGCCTTGGTCTCCTTATGTTCCTTTGCATTTATGATTTTGTTAATTAGTTCCTTCTCCCTCTAGGTTTATAACTAGCTATTGGGTAGTTATGTTTATAAACCAAATAATGCTGATTTTTATGTGATCAAATTACATACAACTGATGGTGAAAGTGTTGCATGGTATTTACAACAGCTTTGTGAAATTGGGGAAGAATATTTAGGAGAATTCCAATCAGGAAAAAAGCTATTTTTCCCACAAACATTGTCTGGTGAAAGTAATTAATTTTATAGAGAAAATGCATTCATCAACACAAAATATTTCAACACTAACGACAAATTAATAGCTAACAATTATTCAGCAATGATTATGTGTCAGATACTTTTTAAAGCAATTCACAAATATTAAATCATTCAACGCCGTTACGTGTCTTTATTTTCCCCACTTTACAGCTGAGAAAAAATGAGGCTGTAGAAGGAGGAAGTATCTTAGCTCTTTCTGAACACAGTCAGCCAACTTACGAAGTCCCCGTACTTCTAACTTAATGAATGTCACTATTGTGGAAAGAAAGAAAAGTCACATAACTTCAAAGTAGTTCATGCATTTTATTTGCAGTGCTTAAAGGTCATGAAAGGGCACAAGGTCTAAAGTCATCCTTTTTTTTTTTTTCTTGTTTCCCTTCCATTGTTCTCACATACAATAGCTACTTGGGCATCTTGCTCTCCATTCCCTCTGCATTTGATTGCCCGCTCTATAGGCACTTTCCAATCCCTGGCCAATGTGCCTCATTTCACACTGTCTCTGTTCTGTTTCCACCCCATAATTCCCATGACTAAAGTCCAATGGAAAACCAGGAAACAGAGAATCCTTCTCATATCACATACTCATTTCTTAAGAAAGTTTTATTAAGCTAGCTAAGCTAAAGCATCTTCCTCTCATTCCATGACCTCCTTTAAATGCATTAGTCTCTGGATTTACTTTATTAAATTACTGGTCAAGTGAGTGTTGTCTGTGTCCCCCACTCCTCCTTGAAAATAAGCTCCTTGAGACCAAGAACATCATTTTGCTTACTACTCAATCTTAAAAGGAAACAAAACAAAACCAACCTAACAAAAAACACTTGTCTGACTGATTAGCGTACAGAGAGGGGAGAAAAGCCTGAGGACTTTGTAATTAAGATGGGTGGGAAGAAAGAACTCGAGGACATTCACATCATATGATTTTTGAGCAAATACAACATTGATTTTTGTATATTACTATATATTAATATATTTAATACTACATACACACATATACCTGATATGTATGTCTAGAAATAGGTATACTGTTTATTAACTCACAGACCACCAGACAACAAAACAGATATGCCCTCACATAGTAAACATATTGGAAATAAATATGTTGGGTGCCAATGAAAATCCAGACAAGATGTCATTAAAGGATTGTTATCAGATTTTGGTTCCTTCTTTATGTTTTAAGTAAAGCACATCACTAGTTATTGTCATAGACACAGACAACACCTGCTCCAGTAATAATTAATATATGCATCACTCATTATGTATCAGGCATCAAGTTTAATGTCTTATGTACATCTTTCTTTGTCTTTTTTGATTCATCACAATGTTGTGAGAAAGACACTTTCATTGCCCAATTAAACTTGGGGAAACTGAGGCTCAGAGAGGTTAACTGAATTGCTCTAGGTCAAGGACCAGGATTCCAACCTAAGTTTGATTGATATTGTCTTAACCATGATGCTATAACTTATTAAATATCATAAAGTGTCCAACACAAAGTTGGTCAAATCTAGAAATTAACAACCCCCCTCCATGCATCTCTCTAACCTAGCCCTATACTGAACAGACTTAAAAGAAAGTGTTTAATTGTTGTTGTGATGTGGGAGATGTATGTTGTAGGTGTTTATTTTATTTACATTTTTCTTTCTTTTTTTTTTTTTTTTGCGTTACGTGGGCCTCTGTTGTGGCCTCTCCCGTTGCGGAGCACAGGTTCTGGATGCGCAGGCTCAGCGGCCATGGCTCACGGGCCCAGCCGCTCCGCGGCATGTGGGATCTTCCCGGACCGGGGCACGAACCCGTGTCCCCTGCATCGGCAGGCGGACTCTCAACCACTGCGCCACCAGGGAAGCCCCCTTTATTTACATTTTTCTAAATCTGCCACAATTACTTGGCGTCTGCCAGAAATAAGGGCTGCTCTTATTCTACAATATAAGCTTGGGGTTGGAGTGCTTACGTTATTTGGCAACTATATTCCCAGGTGAAAGGCAATGGATTCTAATAGAAATTTAACATGAAAACAATACACGCCTGGCAACAGCAGTCAAGACAGCATATTGTGTTTATTCCTGCACACTTGTAAAGCTTTAATTGGGAATCTTCCCTTATCACTAGCACTTTGCTAGAGATAATTAGCAAAGCAAATAATTAGCAATCATTTCAGTTGGCTTACAGTACAGAAATCTATGTGAAAAGTTGGAAGGGTAACAATTAGAGAAGAAATGTTGCCCTTTTAATCATCCATTTTCTGCACAAGATTTTACTCTGTTTTTATTACTTATTTGGGGTAACTGCTTCCAGAGTAACAGTAAACTAAAGATGCTATGAGTAACCGTAGATATTATTTATTGTGTGTAAGCTCTCTAAGGGTTCAGACAATATCTGTACTTTACTTATTGTATTCCAAACAGGTAGCACATTGTAGTGCACACTGTAGCCTGAAAATATTGTCAAATAATTGCTAGACGATTTCTGTCTTATCATCTCTCTATCTCTATCTAAGTTGCAAGTTAGTATGTGGTATTATTACCCTTTTGCTGATTAGAAAACACTGCCTCAGGGAGATATGTCTAAATTCATATAGTAATTTGATAATAAGAAAATATTTTCTTTTCCATCCTCTCCTGGAATTACACTCACACTTCAGGCTTTCATTTTCAAAGGCATTTTCCCATGTTATTTTTCAATTATTGAATGGTTTGAACATGGTAAGACAGTGAGCTGGATTATTATGTCCATCACTAATTACTAACTGGTTGGCCTTCACAAGTTATGAGATTTCTTAACCTTACTTTTCTCATCTATAAATTTAGCTTGCTAATATATAAGATTAAAGAGAAAAATCAATATAAATGATCACTGACCAATATAAATGACCAGTAAATCACAAAAGAAGCTTGACACAAGTTAGTCTTTATTTTCATACTTAGGTGTACTGAGCTAAAACAAAACCAAGAAACCAAGTTTCCTAAAATATTGGTATAGTAGAACCAATAGCAGAATATTAATTTCTGCTTTTCTTCCTTATTATTACAATTTAACTTTTTTCCCAAACGAATATCTGCTGTTTTTTCCAAAATCCTGCACGTTAGGATTTTATCAGTATTCTTTATATGTTATTATAAACTTCGTAAACCGTTATTTGCATAGTTCCTCATATTTCATTGGACACACATACTTTATAATTTTATTTACTTTTTATACGAGTTTAGATTTTTTTCTTTCTTAAATAGTATTAGAATGCACATCTTGTTTGGGAGGGGTGGGATAGGGAGGGTGGGAGGGAGGGAGACGCAAGAGGGAGGAGATATGGGAACGTGTATATGTATAGCTGATTCACTTTGTTATAGAGCGGAAACTAGCACACCATTGTAAAGCAATTATACTCCAATAATGATGTAAAAAAATGATTTCCTTGTTATAAGTAAATAAGTACATTTTAAGAAATTTCTATAGGGAAATATTATCCAGTTACTTCCTCTAAAGTCCTATTCAAAAGCAAGATATCATTACTGTAATTGCTGTCCTGCTTCAGAACACAAATCAAGGTAAATATGAACAGGAAGACATTGTTTAATAGCTGATAATCAGAGGAAGAGGCCTTACTGTTAAGTATTTGATTTAGGAAAGGACTTAGGAAAGCTACCTTATAATGATTGGGTAATGCATTAATTTTATACTTGGAAAGAAATGGACATCAAAAAAGAATTACATGATCCTCAGTGACCACACATTTAAAAAAAAACTCTTAATGAACGCTATGCTTTCAAATAAACTCATTGTTCTTTTGGCATTTCAGTATGTGGATTTGATAGAGTGAAAAAATGTAGGTCATTGTATAAAAAAAGTAGGTAAGTTAAACTATGTGTTATTTAGGCCCCATTAATATCTATCTATTGGAAACACACCTGTGAAAATTTAGAACTGTAATTAGGAAAATCATGTAGATGTTTCCTGGTTGCTGCAGTGGAAATGCTGTCATTCTAGTTCCTGCTGTATAAACAATACCAGATGTACCTAAGTCAGACTGCCTTTTTAAAGAGAAAAAAATAAATTCAACAAATATTTACTGTCTTTTTCTTATTATTTTACTTTACTAGAAGGTTAAAAAAACATAGTAAACAAATCTTTCTCACAAAATAGTTTGCATTTAAAAATATAAAATTTTTAAAGCACTTATGCACAGAAAGATAACATAAGATTTTTATACCCAGTAAGGAACTGAGACTTGGCTCAACTGGACTTGGATCCACTGGTTTCTAATCTATGCCTCTCTGGGACCTTAGAGGCCCACAAAGGCAGTTATGGTTTTAGGAAGACTATTTTATAGTTTTTAAAGATTTAATTTTTAAAAAATCATTATTTTTTTTTTTTTTTTTTTTTTAATGTTGATTTTTTTTTTTTTTTTAACATCTTTATTGGGGTATAATTGCTTTACAATGGTGTGTTAGTTTCTGCTTTATAACAAAGTGAATCAGTCATACATAAACATATGTTCCCATATGTCTTCCCTGTTGCGTCTCCCTCCCTCCCACCCTCCCCATCCCACCCTCCAGGCTGTCACAAAGCACCGAGCCAATATCCCTGTGCCATGCGGCTGCTTCCCACTAGCTATCTACCTTACTGCGTTTGTTAGTGTGTATATGCCCATGACTCTCTCTCGCCCTGTCACAGCTCACCCTTCCCCTTCCCCATAACCTCAAGTCCGTTCTCTAAGAGGTCTGTGTCTTTATTCCTGCTTTACCCCTAGGTTCTTCATGACATTTTTTTCTTAAATTCCATATATATGTGTTAGCATACGGTATTTGTCTTTTTCTTTCTGACTTACTTCACTCTGTATGACAGACTCTAGGTCTATCCACCTCATTACAAATAGCTCAATTTCGTTTCTTTTTATGGCTGAGTAATATTCCATTGTATATATGTGCCACATCTTCTTTATCCATTCATCCGATGACGGGCACTTAGGTTGTTTCCATCTCCGGGCTATTGTAAATAGAGCTGCAATGAACATTTTGGTACATGACTCTTTTTGAATTTTGGTTTTCTCAGGGTATATGCCCAGTAGTGGGATTGCTGGGTCATATGGTAGTTCTATTTGTAGTTTTTTAAGGAACCTCCATACTGTTCTCCATAGTGGCTGAACCAATTCACATTCCCACCAGCAGTGCAAGAGTGTTCCCTTTTGTCCACACCCTCTCCAGCATTTATTGTTTCTAGATTTTTTGATGATGGCCATTCTGACTGGTGTGAGATGATACCTCATTGTAGTTTTGATTTGCATTTCTCTAATGATTAATGATGTTGAGCATTCTTTCATGTGTTTGTTGGCAGTCTGTATATCTTCTTTGGAGAAATGTCTATTTAGGTCTTCTGCCCATTTTTGGATTGGGTTGTTTGTTTTCTTGTTATTGAGCTGCATAAGCTGCTTGTAAATTTTGGAGATTAATCCTTTGTCGGTTGCTTCATTTGCAAATATTTTCTCCCATTCTGAGGGTTGTCTTTTGGTCTTGTTTACGGTTTCCTTTGCTGTGCAAAAGCTTTGAAGTTTCATTAGGTCCCATTTGTTTATTTTTGTTTTTATTTCCATTACTCTAGGAGGTGGGTCAGAAAGGATCTTGCTTTGATTTATGTCATAGAGTGTTCTGCCTATGTTTTCCTCTAAGAGTTTGATAGTTTCTGGCCTTACATTTAGGTCTTTAATCCATTTTGAGCTTATTTTTGTGTATGGTGTTAGGGAGTGATCTAATCTCATACTTTTACATGTACCTGTCCAGTTTTCCCAGCACCACTTATTGAAGAGGGTGTCCTTTCTCCATTGTACATTACTGCCACCTTTATCAAAGATAAGGTGTCCATATGTGCATGGGTTTATCTCTGGGCTTTCTATCCTGTTCCATTGATCTATCTTTCTGTTTTTGTGCCAGTACCATACCGTCTTGATGACTGTAGCTTTGTAGTATAGTCTGAAGTCAGGGAGCCTGATGCCTCCAGTTCCTTCTTTCGTTCTCAAGATTGCTTTGGCTATTCGGGGTCTTTTGTGTTTCCATACAAATTGTGAAAGTTTTTGTTCTAGTTCTGTGAAAAATGCCAGTGGTAGTTTGATAGGGATTGCATTGAATCTATAGATTGCTTTGGGTAGTAGAGTCATTTTCACAATGTTGATTCTTCCAATCCAAGAACATGGTATATCTCTCCATCTATTTATATCATCTTTAATTTCTTTCATCAGTGTCTTATAATTTTCTGCATACAGGTCTTTTGTCTCCTTAGGTAGGTTTATTCCTAGATATTTTATTCTTTTTGTTGCAATGGTAAATGGGAGTGTTTTCTTGATTTCACTTTCAGATTTTTCATCATTAGTATATAGGAATGCCAGAGATTTCTGTGCATTAATTTTGTATCCTGCCACTTTACCAAATTCATTGATTAGCTCTAGTAGTTTTCTGGTAGCATCTTTAGGGTTCTCTATGTATAGGATCATGTCATCTGCAAACAGTGACAGCTTTACTTCTTCTTTTCCAATTTGGATTCCTTTTATTTCCTTTTCTTCTCTGATTGCTGTGGCTAAAACTTCCAAAACAATGTTGAATAATAGTGGTGAGAGTGGGCAACCTTGTCTTGTTCCTGATCTTAGTGGAAATGCTTTCAGTTTTTCACCATTGAGGATGATGTTTGCTGTGGGCTTGTCATATATGGCCTTTATTATGTTGAGGAAAGTTCCCTCTATGCCTACTTTCTGCAGGGTTTTTATCATAAATGGGTGTTGAATTTTGTCAAAAGCTTTCTCTGCATCTATTGAGATGATCATATGGTTTTTCTCCTTCAATTTGTTAATATGGTGTATCACATTGATAGATTTGCGTATATTGAAGAATCCTTGCATTCCTGGAATAAACCCCACTTGATCATGGTGTATGATCCTTTTAATGTGCTGTTGGATTCTGTTTGCTAGTATTTTGTTGAGGATTTTTGCATCTATGTTCATCAGTGATATTGGCCTGTAGTTTTCTTTCTTTGTGACATCCTTGTCTGGTTTTGGTATCAAGGTGATGGTGGCCTCGTAGAAGGAGTTAGGGAGTGGTCCTCCCTCTGCTATATTTTGGAAGAGTTTGAGAAGGATAGGTGTTAGCTCTTCTCTAAATGTTTGATAGAATTCGCCTGTGAAGCCATCTGGTCCTGGGCTTTTCTTTGTTGGAAGATTTTTAATCACAGTTTCAATTTCAGTGCTTGTGATTGGTCTGTTCATATTTTCTATTTCTTCCTGATTCAGTCTTGGCAGGTTGTGCATTTCTAAGAATTTGTCCATTTCTTCCAGATTGTCCATTTTATTGGCATAGAGTTGCTTGTAGTAATCTCTCATGATCTCTTTTATCTCTGCAGTGTCAGTTGTTACCTCTCCTTTTTCATTTCTAATTCTATTGATTTGAGTCTTCTCCCTTTTTTTCTTGATGAGTCTGGCTAGTGGTTTATCTATTTTGTTTATCTTCTCAAAGAACCAGCTTTTAGTTTTATTGATCTTTGCTATTGTTTCCTTCATTTCTTTTTCATTTATTTCTGATCTGATTTTTATGATTTCTTTCCTTCTGCTAGCTTTGGGGTTTTTTTGTTCTTCTTTCTCTAATTGCTTGAGGTGCAAGGTTAGGTTGTTTATTCGAGATATTTCCTGCTTCTTAAGGTGGGCTTGTATTGCTATAAACTTCCCCCTTAGAACTGCTTTTGCTGCATCCCACAGGTTTTGGGTCGTTGTGTCTCCATTGTCATTTGTTTCTAGGTATTTTTTGATTTCCTCTTTGATTTCTTCAGTGATCTCTTCATTATTAAGTAGTGTATTGTTTAGCCTCCATGTGTTTGTATTTTTTACAGATCTTTTCCTGTAATTGATATCTAGTCTCATGGCGTTGTGGTCAGAAAAGATACTTGATACAATTTCAATTTTCTTAAATTTACCAAGGCTTGATTTGTGACCTAAGATATGATCTATCCTGGAGAATGTTCCATGAGCACTTGAGAAAAATGTGTATTCTGTTGTTTTTGGATGGAGTGTCCTATAAATATCAATTAAGTCCATCTTGTTTAATGTATCATTTAAAGCTTGTGTTTCCTTATTTATTTTCATTTTGGATGATCTGTCCATGGGTGAAAGTGGGGTGTTTAAGTCCCCTACTATGAATGTGTTACTGTCGATTTCCCCTTTTATGGCTGTTAGTATTTGCCTTATGTATTGAGGTGCTCCTATGTTGGGTGCATAAATATTTACAATTGTTATATCTTCTTCTTGGATCGATCCCTTGATCATTATGTAGTGTCCTTCTTTGTCTCTTTTAATAGTCCTTATTTTAAAGTCTATTTTGTCTGATATGAGAATTGCTACTCCAGCTTTCTTTTGGCTTCCATTTGCATGGAATATCTTTTTCCATCCCCTTACTTTCAGTCTGTATGTGTCTCTAGGTCTGAAGTGGGTCTCTTGTAGACAGCATATATAAGGGTTTTGTTTTTGTATCCATTCAGCTAATCTGTGTCTTTTGGTGGGAGCATTTAGTCCATTTACATTTAAGGTAATTATTGATATGTATGTTCCTATTCCCATTTTCTAAATTGTTTTGGGTTCGTTATTATAGGTCTTTTCCTTCTCTTGTGTTTCTTGCCTAGAGAAGATCCTTTAGCATTTGTTGTAAAGCTGGTTTGGTGGTGCTGAACTCTCTCAGCTTTTGCTTGTCTGTAAAGGTTTTAATTTCTCCATCAAATCTGAATGAGATCCTTGCTGGGTAGAGTAGTCTTGGCTGCATGTTTTTCTCCTTCATCACTTTCAGTATGTCCTGCCACTCCCTTCTGGCTTGTAGGGTTTCTGCTGAGAGATCAGCTGTTAACCTTATGGGGATTCCCTTATGTGTTATTTGTTGTTTTTCCCTTGCTGCTTTTAATATGCTTTCTTTGTATTTAATTTTTGACAGTTTGATTAATATGTGTCTTGGCGTATTTCTCCTTGTATTTATCTTGTATGGGACTCTCTGTGCTTCCTGGACTTGATTAACTATTTCCTTTCCCATATTAGGGAAGTTTTCAACTATAATCTCTTCAAATATCTTCTCAGTCCCTTTCTTTTTCTCTTCTTCTTCTGGAACCCCTATAATTCGAATGTTGGTGCGTTTAATGTTGTCCCAGAGGTCTCTGAGACTGTCCTCAGTTCTTTTCATTCTTTTTTCTTTATTCTGCTCTGCAGTAGTTATTTCCACTATTTTATCTTCCAGGTCACTTATCCGTTCTTCTGCCTCAGTTATTCTGCTATTGATCCCATCTAGAGTACTTTTAATTTCATTTATTGTGTTGTTCATCGTTGCTTGTTTCATCTTTAGTTCTTCTAGGTCCTTGTTAACTGATTCTTGCATTTTGTCCAATCTATTGTCCATTCTATCTCCAAGATTTCGGATCAACCTTACTATCATTATTCTGAATTCTCTTTCAGGTAGACTGCCTATTTCCTCTTCATTTGTTAGGTCTGGTGCATTTTTATCTTGCTCCTTTATCTGCTGTGTGTTTTTCTGTCTTCTCATTTTGCTTATCTTACTGTGTTTGGGGTCTCCTTTTTGCAGGCTGCAGGTTTGTGGTTCCTCCTGTTTTTGATGTCTGTCTCTAGTGGCTAAGGTTGGTTCAGTGGGTTGTGTAGGCTTCCTGGTGGAGGGGGCTAGTGCCTGTGTTGTGGTGGATGAGGCTAGATCTTGTCTCTCTAGTGGGCAGGTTCACGTCTGGTGGTGTGTTTGGGTGTGTCTGTGGCCTTATTATGATTTTAGGCAGCCTCTCTGCTAATGGGTGGGGTTGTGTTCCTGTTTTGCTAGTTGTTTGGCATAGGTTTTCCAGCACTGTGGCTTGCTGGTCGTTGAGTGAAGCTGGGTGCTGGTGTTAAGATGGAGGTCTCTGGGAGATTTTCGCCATTTGATATTATGTGGAGCTGGGAGGTCTCTTGTTGATCAGTGTCCTGCAGTTGGCTGTCCTACCTCAGAGGCAGAGCCCTGCCTCCTGGCTGGAGCACCAAAAGCTTTTCATCCACAGGCTCAGGATAAAAGTGAGAAAAAGTAGAGGGAATTAGTAGAAGTATGAGGAAAGAAAGAAGGAAAGGAGGGTAGGAAGGAAGGAAGAAAGAAAGAAAGAAGCAAAGAAGGAAAGAAGGCAAGAAGGAAAGAAAGGAGGGAGGGAGGGAGGGAGGAAGGAAGGAAGGAGGGAAAGAAGGAAAAAAGACAGGAAGAAAGAAGATACAGTAAAAATAAAATACAGTATAATAAAGTATTGAATTACAAACTTCTTATTTAGAAGAAAAAAAAAAAAAGGGACGGAAAGAACCTAGGACAAATGTTGGAAGCAAAGCTATACAGACAAAATCTTACACAGAAGCATACACATACACCCTCACTAAAAGAGGTAAATGGGGAAAAATCCTAAATCTTGCTGTCAGATACCACCTCCTCAATTTGGGATGATTCGTTGTCTAAAGGAGGGAAGGAAGGACGGAAAGAAAGAAAGAAAGAACGAAGGTAAAGTATAATAAGGTTATTAAAATTAATTATTAAGAAAAAAATTAAAAAAAAAACATGGACGGATAGAACCCTAGGACAAATGGTGGAAGCAAGACTATACAGACAAGATCTCACACAGAAGCATACACATACACATTCACAAAAAGAGGAAAGGGGAAAAAAATCATAGATCTTGCTCCTAAAGTCCACTTCCTTAATTTGGGACGATTGGTTGTCTATTCAGGTATTCCACAGATGCAGGGTACATCAAGTTGATTGTGGAGCTTTAATCCGCTGTTTCTGAGGCTGCTGGGAGGGATTTCCCTTTCTCTTCTTTGTTCTCAGAGCTCCCAGGGCTAAGCTTTGGATTTGGCCCTGCCACTGCGTGTAGATCGCTGGAGGGCGTCTGTTTTTTGCTCAGACAGGATGGGGTTAAAAGAGCCGCTGATTGGGGGCTCTGGCGCACTCAGGCCGGCGGGGACGGAGGGGCACAGAGTGCGGGGCGGGCCTGCGGTGGCAAAGGCCGGCGTGACTTTGCACCAGCCTGAGGCGCGCTGTGCGCTCTCCCGGGGAAGTTGTCCCTGGATCCCGGGAACCCGGCAGTGGCGGGCTGCACAGGCTCCGCGGAAGAGGGGTGTGGAGAGTGACCTGTGCTCGCACACAGGCCCCTTGGTGGCGGCAGCAGCAGCCTTAACGTCTCCCGCCCGCCTCTGGGGTCCGCGCTTTTAGCCGCGGCTTGCGCCCGTCTCTGGAGTCCGCGCCCTCAGCCGCGGCTCGCGCCCGTCTCTGGATTCCGCGCTTTCAGCCGCGGCTCGCGCCCGTCTCTGGATTCCGCGCTTTCAGCCGCGGCTCGCGCCCGTCTCTGGGGTTCGCGCTTTTAGCCGCGGCTCGCGCCCGTCTCTGGAGTTCCTTTAAGCAGCGTTCTTAAACCCCTCTCCTCACGCCCCAGGAAACAAAGAGGGAAGGAAAAGTCTCCTGCCTCTTCTGCTGGTGCAGGCTTTTCCCCGGACTCCCTCCCGGCTAGCTGTGGTGCACTAACCCCTTCAGGCTATGTTCAAGCCGCCAACCCCAGTCCTCTCCCTGCGCTCCGGCCTCAGCTCTCAGCCCCGCCCGCCCCGGCGGGTGAGCAGACAAGCCTCTCGGGCTGGTGAGTGCCGGTCGGCACCGATCCTCTGTGCGGGAATCTCCCCGCTTTGCCCTCCGCACCCGTTGCTGTGCACTCCGCAGCTTCGAAGCTCCCCCCTCCGCCTCCCGCAGTCTCCGCCCGCGAAGGGGCTTCCTAGAGTGTGGAAACTTCTCCTCCTTCACAGCTCCCTCCCACTGGTGCAGGTGCCGTCCCTATTCTTTTGTCTCTGTTTTTTTCTTTTGCCCTACCCAGGTACGTGGGGAGTTTCTTGCCTTTTGGGAGGTCTGAGGTCTTCTGCCAGCCTTCAGTAGGTGTTCTGTAGGAGTTGTTCCACGTGTAGATGTATTTCTGGTGTATCTGTCGGGAGGAAGGTGATCTCCGCGTCTTACTCTTCCGCCATCTTCCGCCTTCCACCAAAAATCATTATTTTTAACATCAAGGGGCAAAACTAAAAAATCACATGTTTTTCCTATTTATAGACAGGTGTACTTTCAACAACAGAGTGACATGGGAAATACTGAGGCACATGGACTGATTCTGTCAATGCCAAGTCCATCCAGAAGTGGAAGGTTCAGTTGATCCTGCGATAAACTTTCAACCTGACAACACACCTCTCCAGAGCATCTCAATCGTCATCTCACCCAATCCTGTCTAACATTTAACCCCAGATGCTTAATGGTTCCTCCAGAGAAGGGGTTTAGAGTCTCATGTCATTCAATCAAAGTGTTAGAGCTTTAAAAATCTTCCTCCAGGAAACATAATTAAAACAATTTCTTCTGAATCTGTGTGTATGTGTGTGTGTATGCGTGGTATAGATGTGATGTAGATACACACACACACACACACACACACACACACATGCAATTTTTTCTCTCTATGGTAAAGAGTCACAATAGCCTAACAAGCTAGTCAGAAAAGGCAAGGTCTAGAGTAGGGACTCTTACATGTAATGCCTTAAAAAGCTCAGTCATAAAACTCATTCAAGCACAGTGTGGATCATGAGTGAAATGGAGAGTTAAGAATGAAGGACATAGAGAGAGCCAGCACAGTCATAGGCAGTATCTAATAGAACATGATGCTTGGGATTCCACTCTGACTAATGTGAATACAAAAAAAAAAAAAAAATCTCACATGCTGAATGGGGCCCAAAAAGGACTCCAAGCAGCGCTGATGGAAGGCTGTATTAAAATCCAAGGGTGGATATGTGATTTTAGGCCAATGATACCTATATCATCTAGGCCTATGAGTAAAGGTCCATTCCCAGGAAAAGAAGAAGACAGGTGAAGGCTATACTTGGTGTCAGAACATTTGCTAAATAGTTAAGTTTCAGCAAAGAGCTGTATCCTGCAGGGAGCTGCAGAGCTTATCCGTAAATAGAATCATGGGATCTCAGCAAATGTATAGAACAAATACAGAGTTGTGTCAAGTTGAACATGTGGGTTGATAGGGCTACCCCAAGGTGCACTAGATGGCAAGCCTAAAGTATCATGGTGAACTGCAGAAAATGGGAGCAAAGATACTTGCCAGCACTTTCAAGGGCTATCAGGGAGAAGAATTATTTCAGATTAGCACTGAGCAGTGGTCCCTTTAAACGAGCTAGAAGTTTATACTGGATTTTATTCCCATGGATTAATTTTTAAAAATAGGAAGATAAAACTGATGAGGTCACTCACTCCTACGCCCATTTAAAATATTCAAAGGCTACCCATTACTTTTGGGATATTCTCCTTTTATATGGTCCACAATGCCTTGTACAATCTTTCCTATGTATCTCTCTAACTCAGTTTATCTTTTGCCAGCTTTCTCTCTCTCTGTTATTACATATATAATCCTCTTAGATCTGAGAAACACTGTCCCTCTCTGAACTCAGCATGATTCTTGACCCACAGAACCTTTTCAATGGCTTTTCTCTACCTCACCCTCTCCATTAATTAATTAACTCTCCTCATCCTGGAGCAAAATTGAAGCAGGAATTTGTGAGGTAGGCCATTCCTGACCAGATCAAATTCATTCAACGTAAATTCATTGAGGGTCCACTAGTACTAGGCACTGTCCTTAATACTAGCATTATAGCAGTAAACAAACTGCCTATAATATACTTTTATTATTCCTTGTAACTCCCCTGTACATCACTTACCACTGACGTAGCTTAACTACTATTAGTGTCATACTTAAATGCTCATCGCCTCACTTATCATTACTCTCCCTGAAGCCAGGAAGCATGGCTGCTTGCTCACTTTTTGAATCAAAGTTCAAACAGTAGTTTGATGCACAGTATTTGTAGAGTGAGATAATGAATAAAATTATGACTCCATATCATAAGGGTAAAAGAATAAAAAGGATATTTGGTTTGTACAACTAGGAAGTACTGTCTATCTTGATTCACGAGTAAACAGTTTACCTATTTGCCTCTCTTTTAAGCTGAGATAGGAGGTACGAAAAAGCACAAAAATAAAGGCACAGAACACATACCTAGAGAGAAAGAAGACATTCATCACAATTTAGCCGTGTACAGAGACTACTCAACTTTGGTCAACGAAGCCCATATGCCTAAACCTCTCTTGGTACAAAGTACAAAGTACACTTTGGGCATAAAGAGATACAATTTTGTTGTCTGCATTGATCAAATTCACTAGCAGATACCCTTCTTTGTACTCAACCAACATCTCAGCTCTGGATACAGCTAAACAGTTAATAGTTTTTAAAGACATTATAAGGGAAGAATGGATTGTCTTTGTTTTTCCATAGCTGCAAAACCCTCATAATAATATTAGAATTCCTTTTCTCTTTGTAGAAATGGCAGGATTTTATTTTATTTTATGAATGGAAATAAGACTGGGTGGTTGCTGGCAATAGCAGGCAGCTGATAATTCTTTGAAAAGGGAGATAAGTGAGGCATAAGACGGGGATCATTGAGAGCTGAATTCTAGTCTCTGCTTTGTTACCATGGCTTTAAGGATTTCTTTCAATCTATTTCTTCACTTGATTTACCCAGAGTTAACATATTAATTACTTTTATAGCTCTAATTTCTATAATTCTATATAAACTTTTGCTGCTTTTATTTTGGAAACTTTCAGAAAATTTGCTCTCCATGATGAGAATCAGCATTAAAGAAAAAGAGGTCTTCGTCTGATTTTACACAATTATAAACATTTTTTTAGTGTTTAAAATATCTTATTGTTCCACTCTTTCATGGGGTATTATTATTTTAAAGAATTTAGTATTTGTATGCATATTATGCTTCCCCTTTGCAAAACAGACAGCAAAGAAGTTCAGAAATTTTGAAATAAAAAAGTCACTTGCAGTATCAAGTTTATTTCCTTTGTCTTTCTCATTACTATCACTGTCAAAATAATAGGTTCAATTTGTGTTATGTTCTCATTACAACCTTGAATGAGGCATCAGAATTTTAATGCCTCACATTTTCAGAGAATTAGCGAGCATGCTGTATTACACTGACCTTTTCAATATTCCATACAAATGGATTACTAGAAACCACCTTTGAGAAAACGTATTTGTAACTCTCCTGCTTTCCCCACATGGCAAATTCTTCCCTTTAATTGGGAAGAAGAGTAGGAGAAACTGTCCAATCAGACAGGCACAAGTCCTGAAAAGGTCATAAAGTCTGTGCCTGTGTGTGTGTGTGTGTGTGTGTGTGTGTGTGTATACCCATACATAAATACACACATACATATATACATATTATATGTATGTATATAATGTTGAATATACATAACATTTTTTATAATGTAAATAAATATACTGGCACCTTTAGCAATTGTATCCTTAAGTTTAGAACCCACTCAAAAGATAAAGCTCCACAATGTCAAATTAGGCAAAGTTTCTTCTCATTCTCACTTATGAAATACAGACTGAGGCTGGGCTTCAACATTTATACTAGATGAATTATAATGCCCTCACTATAATATTACCTTATTTTCCATGTTTGTGATTTAGAGAAATAACTCCATTTGAATCTACTAAAATGGGTACCATAAAGACTAAGATAATATTATGTTAAAATTCACTCAGAACACATTAAACACTAGTCAATAGTCTAAGCAATGTATTTGTATTCAAATATTCTCTTCTCATTACAAGCCAAGGTGTCATCAATATTTGCAGAGGCACAGAGAGATTCATCCAATGTTTGAGGCCATGTAACTAAAGAGATGGAATCAGAAATAGCTTAACTTTAAAAGAAAATAAAAACATTCTTATATTTACTATAATATCACCGTTAAAATCCTACTAAAAGGTTTGATTCATTTTCTTGGAAAATATATTCAACTGATTATAATTTTAGCATACTGTTAACAATTTTGTTATAATTTTATCATGCTATAATTTTATATGATACAATCCTAGCATACCACAATCTGCAACAGGAGAGATGGAGAGAAATCTGATCTATAGCCCTTTAGTCTCTTGATCAGTGGGTAAACATGAAATCCATATGTGTGTAAATCAGCAATATTTGTTATAAGATCTCCTGTCATGTCCCATTGCAATCAAATTCAGAGTCGAGGATTGTTGTTGTTGATGATGTTGATTATAACTCCACTAGATCATATATAACATTTTAGACAGATGTGACCTCAAATTGTACTAAAATGACACAATTTAAAATACCCTAAACACCACTTTTTTAAAAGACTAAATATTTGTAATCATTCAATTAGATGTAATTTATACTTACACTTATAAAATTTCCTAATTCTTAATTATACATTGACAAATAGAAGTGGGGTGGGTGCTAGAGGGGGGTAGTTTATGTGTTAAACTATTTTAAAGGCTTCTCTATTTCCATATTTAATTAAGAATACTAACATTTTTACTGTTAAAAACCATTCAGCTCAAACTTGTACATTTTAAACAATCATTCAGTACTACCTGATTGTAGGTTCTCTAATTAAAACTTTAAACTAAATTGAACTTTCTTCTCCACTCTACCTAATACACACACACATACTCTACAGAAACCTAAAACAGATTTCTAAATTTTAATATAGAATTTAAAGACTATAATTTCCTGTATCTTTTTTGTGGATTTTGAGAGGTTAATTGCTATATTATGGCTGCACTTATCAGAAAGCATTGAAAAGTGTTAATTACTTTGTACTTTGGTTAGTTATTAATGCATGCAAAATTTAACTTCTTCCCCAGATGCAAATAAAGTTCACATTTATTACATTGCATAAAAGTTATGGAATGATTTAAAATAATTAAGCCAAAGGCAGTCATACTCCAAGTTTCAAACATTTGTGTGATGCATAAAAGAAGTCCTGGAAAATTCCACAAAACCATAGAGCCATTTTAATAAGAACAAATCATTGGTGGGGAATGGGGAAAAAATGTGTGTGTGCATATGTATATGTGCATGTATGCACAAATGTGTGTATATGTATATTGTCTGGCAAACATAAAAGTTTGAAAACAGTAAGCAAGTAATAGAAAATGAGCATAGAAAGGACTTAAAAAAATCACCTGCCCCAACCATTTTCCTGGTACTACCTCGATATCAGTACCACATTCTAGTTCCTGAATCCAGTACAAAATCTTTGTCAATAATCTTTGTGAGAAGACTTCTACTGATTGGGACTACTGCTTGAGGTAGTTTCATCCTATATTTAATTTGACCCTAATTAATTTTTTAAACTATGCTTTGTGTTTAACTGGGATATACCACACAGCTAATATATTTGCTACAATTCATTAAACTGAGAAATGTTTTGGGGCATCTGCTATATAACCAGCACTTTTTTATATGCTGAGTCATAGTGATGGACAAAAAGGCAGAAAAATCCCTGTCCTCATGGAAACTGTGTGCAGGACTGAGAGGAGAACTGTGTGATGTTAAGCAAAGATAAATGATGAGGAGAAAACATTTAGTGTGAAAAGGGAACATGTTATGATTAAGACACAACTCTTGGCACCAGGGCCACTACTGCTATATAATAGACATGAGATCATGGACTACTTCTCCCAGTCCAAAGCTATAGAACCATATGACCCAGCACATAAATATGGCTTGACTTTGTTCTTGCCTCAGCATTCATCAGTCTTAACTATTGGGTTGACATGATTATGATGGTGGTTCTGGGAATGGTAGAGGTAACGGTTTTCTAAAAGAAAAATGATCAGGTCCATATCCTCCTCCACACTGCAGTCCTTTAAATATTTGAGGATAAGTCACAGTCCATTTGAGACATCTTTTTTTTTTATACATCTTTATTAGAGTATAATTGCTTCACAATGCTGTGTTAGTTTCACAACAAAGTGAATCAACCATATACATACATATATCCCCATATCCCCTCCTTCTCGAGCTCCCTCCCACTCTCCCAGTCCCACCCCTCTAGGTGGTCACAAAGCACTGAGCTGATCTACCTGTGCTATGCAGCTGCTTCCCACTAGCTATCTATTTTACATTTGGTACTGTATATATGTCAATGCTACTCTCACTTCTCCCCAGCTTCCCCTTCCCCCACACCACTGTGTCCTTTAGTCCGTTCTCTACGTCTGCGTCTTTATTCCTGCCCTGCCACTAGGTTCATCAGTACCATCTTTTTTAGATTCCATATATATGCGTTAGCATATGGTATTTGTTCTTCTCTTTCTGACTTAAGATAAATTTACTTCACTCTGTATGACAGACTCTAGGTCCATCCACCTCACTATAAATAACTCAGTTTTGTTTCTTTTTATGGCTGAGTAATATTCCATTGTATATATGTGCCACATCTTCTCTATCCATTCATCTGTTGATGGACATTTAGGTTGCTTCCATGTCTTGGCTATTGTAAATAGTGCTGCAATGAACATTGTGGTACATGACTCTTTTTGAATTATGGTTTTCTTAGTGTGTATACCCAGCAGTGGGATTGCTGGGTCATATGGTAGTTCTAATTTCGTTTTTTAAGAAACCTTCATACTGTTCTTCATAGTGGCTGTATCAATTTACATTCCCACCAACAGTGCAGGAGGGTTCCCTTTTCACCACACCCTTTCCAGCATTTATTGTTTCTAGATTTTTTGATAATGGTCATTCTGACTAGTATGAGGTGATACCTCATTGTAGTTTTAATTTGCATTTCTCTAATAATTAGTGATGTTGAACATCTTTTCATGTGCCTCTTGGCCATCTGTATGTCTTCTTTGGCAAAATGTCTATTTAGGTCTTCCGCCCATTTTTTGATTGGGTTGTTTGTTTTTTTGATATTGAGCTACATGAGCTGCTTGTATATTTTGGAGATTAATCCTTTTTCAGTTGCTTCGACTGCAAATATTTTCCCCCCTTCTGAGGGTTGTCTTTTCGTCTTGTTTATGGTTTTTTTTGCTGTGCAAAAGCTTTTAAGTTTCATTAGGTCCCATTTGTTTATTTTTGTTTTTATTTTCATTACTCTAGGAGGTGGGTCAAAAAAGATCTTGCTGTGATTTAATTCAAAGAGTGTTCTTCCTATGTTTTCCTCTAAGAGTTTTATAGTGTCTGGTCTTACATTTAGGTCTTTAACCCATTTGGAGTTTTTTTTTTTGTGTATGGTGTTAGGCTATGTTCTAATTTCATTCTTTTACATGAAGCTGTCCAGTTTTCCTAGCACCACTTATTGAAGAAGCTGTCTTTTCTCCATTGTATGTTCTTGCCTCCTTTGTTGTAAATTAGGTGACTATATGTGCGTGGTTTATCTCTGGGCCTTCTATCCTTTTCCATTGATCGATATTTCTGTTTTTATGCCAGTACCATACTGTCTTGATTACTGTAGCTTTGTAGTATAGTTTAAAGTCAGGGAGCCTGATTCCTCCAGCTCCATTTTTCTTTCTCAAGATTGCTTTGGCTATTTGGGGTCTTTTGTGTTTCCATACAAATTGTAAAATTTTTTGTTCTAATTCTGTGAAGAATGCCACTGCGAGTTTGATAGGGATTGTACTGAATCTGTAGATTGCTCTGGGTAGTATAGTCATTTTCACAATATTGATTCTTCCAATCCAAGAACATGGTATATTTCTCCATCTGTGTATGTCATCTATGATTTCTTTCTCTTCTGATTCCTAAAATGGTTCTTGCTTTCTACCTTCTCCATCATTTTTTTTCAGTCTCTTGTGAAAAAACGCCTGTGTCTTAATTCATGTTCCTGCATTCAGCATGTATATATTTTAAAATGAGAAAAACAAATAACATAAAGATGTAAAATCAAAATAACATAAAGAGGAAAAATCCATAGAATGGCCTTTTTGAGAAAGGTAAAAAACCTGATGATCCCACTGCAATGTAGAAATAATCTTTAAGAACTACATATAATGTACAGCATGGTGACTACAGTTAACAATATTGTATTACACAGTTGCAAGTTGTTAAGGGAGTAGATCTTAACATTTCTCATCATACAAAAAAATTTGTAATCAGATGAGATGATTGATGTGAACTAAACTTGTGGAAATCATTGTGTGGTATATACACATATCAAATCATTATGTTGTACATCTTGGACTAATACAATGCTATATATCATGTATATCTCAATAAAACTGGAAAAACTTAGCAACCTTTTTTTTTTTTTTTTTTCCAGTACGCGGGCCTCTCACTGTTGTGGCCTCTCCCGTGGCGGAGCACAGGCTCCGGATGTGCAGCCTCAGCGGCCATGGCTCACGGGCCCAGCCGCTCCATGGCATGTGGGATCCTCCCAGACCGGGGCACAAACCTGTGTCCCCTGCATCGGCAGGCGGACTCTCAACCACTGCACCACCAGGGAAGCCCTTAGCAACCATTTTAAAAAATTACTGAATGGATTACCGAATGGATGATTACCATTATTCTAAATAGTGAAACACAAAAACCCATATCAATTCAAACCAGAAACAGGGATACTCTATATCACCCTAAGTATTTAACACTACTCTGAAAGTGTCAGCAATTGCAATAATAAAATGAAATAATTGTATAATCTTCTATGCATTAGAAGATGTCAAAGTATCCCTATTTGGTGATGATTATTCTTATATGTATAACTAGAGCTTAATAAGGAAATGTGGTAAAACAATAGATTACAAGTATACAATAATCAGTAGATTCTTCTTTCCTCAAACAAAACAAATGAAGAACTGAAGTTTAAAAATCTATTCCCAATAGCAAAATGTTAATAACATATGTAGGAATATACTCAATAGAAGAAAGGCATCAGACCTATATGAAAAAAGCTATGTAACAAATGGAAAGGCTTCTTGAAAGACTTAATATGATAAAAATATAAATTCTCCCAAAATAAGTAAATGAATTTAATGCAGTTCCTATTGAAATTCCAACAAGATCAAGATGGTAAAAGAGAATTGGATAAATTTATCTTAAGTTATGTGATAAGTAAAGACTCAAAAATAGCAAAGAAAACTATGAAAATGAACAGAACAAGCATATCAGATAATCAGACTATCCTATAAAGACACTGCAATAAAATGTGGGGAAAATAAAGAACTACACTGAGAGAGTAAGTATTCTGGCTACATATTAGGCATAGATATTTTTATTAAATTGTCATTTTCTTTATTCCAGGTGTTCACCCTCCCTTCTCCCCGCTTCTTTCCTCTTTATCTCTCTCAACTTTCATTCAGAATTTCTCATGTCTAGATTCAGTGGTATATTATATAGTTTAATTGGTATGTCCAGTTAAGCACCATGGCTATTTTCCATGCATAGAATAAAACCCTAAATCTGGTAGACATGGGACAGGAAATTTTTTTCTTTATGAAGGAATAACCTCTTCTAGGTGTTATTCTTCTAGGTGTTTAAATGGCAAAGTAAGTCAATCAAACTATAATTGACTCTAATTGGGACTCCCACAGGCTCTTCATCTTTTAAAAAGTACCTAAAGTTAAGAAGAGGTGAAAAATTCATCTATGATTTTAAGTATTAGAAAATCTGATTTTTGTAAGAAATTATCTCTGATTCTGAATCAGAAAATTAAATATATATATATATATATTTTTTTTTTCTAAAGCATTAGTTAACACTAAACCAGAGATAGTCCCATATCTTAAGTCAATAGATGGGTCCTTACACCATTTTTTGACTGTCAACCTGATCTCTAAGAAATAATACCAACTTATAAATAAACTTTATGTTTACAGATCTAGGTAATACCACTTTTTCTTTCTTACAGACTCCAAAAAAAGGTTTGTTTTAGACCTGGAGATGACACTGTGCTCTATGGAAATAGATGCACTGGAAGTGGCAAATGTGGCAAGTTTCTTATTCACAATAATTAAAGTGTTGGCAAATAAGAGCTATGAGAAAAGGCAAAAGGGATTTGGGGTATTAAACTGTAAGCAGGGAATGTTGCTCAATAGCAGAATAGCATCTATAAGGACACACTGGTTTACAACATAAATGAGGATGATCACTTTGTTCACTATTCTTCCAAATGCACTTAAATCACCAGAGGAAGGAAAACGGACTGGTCTGTTATGTTTTAAGTGGAAGAGAGAGTTTTTAACATTTAGAGTCTAATGGTGATTCTAATACTCTGTATTTACAGTATCTGGTCACACAGGTGGTTCAGATAAATCTATTTGGAAGATATTAATGAATTCTCCATTTAATGTCTTTTATGACTTGGGCAAGATGATCTTGGACAAGATGATCTTTTGTGATCTTGGACAATAACTTAACTCTAATCATGAGATGTTTGGTTGTTGATCTATAAAAGAAAACTGCAACACAAACACTTCTCAATATTTCATTATGATCAAAATCAGTCTACAGGGCTCAGACTACCAAGAAACTCTGCTCTAAATTTTATCTAAACATTTTCTTAAACGTTGTTTTCATGGAACTTGGAAAGGCTAGCTGATCACTTCTGAATGCACAGCTGTAAATATCCCTTTGCATAAGCACATTAATGATCAAATATTAGGTTACCCTTTTGTGACATTTCCTGAGCTTTAATTTTTATTTAATTGAAAGTATGTTAGAACTGCTGTAACATTTAGAAGCATGGCTCTGGGAAGGCCATGCGCTCCTGTCTCCTTAAGTACATATTTATCCAGCAGGCTAACATTTTGAGACAACTATGGCAGCTGTTAACAAGATTTTATAGGTTTAATGTTGACACATGAAAATTTTAATTTATGCTTTATCAATTGTTGACATAGGTGATGATTACCAAAATAGAAAACAAATCAATTGTGTTTTTCAATTAAAAAGATGTACCATAGCATACAGTTTAACCAGATATTTTCTGTTCCTGATACTGTATTGTCTTCCACTCGTCAAGTTAGGGATATAATTCCTAACACTTTATACGTAACTGGCCATGATATTTTTAAAACTTCATTCATCAGCAACACTGCAATTACACTTACATTTATTTCATTGCCTAATGTTTGGGAGAAAGTTTTAAAGTAATTTAGTCCTTTTACAAATATGTGAGGCACATATCAATATTTCCATTTGACAGAAGAGAAAACCATGCTTGTAAAAGCTACTAGCTCATCTATAGCAGGTTCAGGATTTGAACCCAGATTCTCCAAGTCCAGTGCTTTTCCACTGTATACAATCATGTAGGATTGACCTATGTACACTACCATGTGTAAAATAGATAGCTAGTGGGAACATGCTATAAAGCACAGGAAGCTCAGCTCAGTGTTCTGTGATGACCTAGATGGATGGGATGGGGGATGGGGGTGGAAGGGAGGTCCAAGAGGGAGGGGATATAGATATACATATAGCTGATTCACTTCACTGTACAGCAGAAACTAACACAACATTGTAAAGTAATTATACTCCAATTTAAAAAAATGAAAAAAAAATAATAAGGGGGTGTCTAAGTCTGTTTATTTTATGAGCAACAAAGATTCATTTCTCACAGTTCTGGAACCTGGGAAGTCCAAGATCAAGCTGCTGGCAGAATTGGCGTCAGGTGGAGGTCCACTTTCAGGTTTATAGATGGCCACTTTCTCGCTGTAACCTCACATGGCAGAGTGGGCAAGGAAGCTCTCTGGGGCTTCTTTCATAAGGGTACTAATCCCATTCATGAGGGCTCCACCCTCATGTCCTAATCACCTCCCAGAAATCCTCTTTCTTTACATACCATTGCATTGGGAATTAGGTTTCAACATATGAATTTGGGGGGACACAAATATCCAGTCTATAGCAGAGGGTGTGTGTATGTGTGTGTGTGTGTTTCCTTGGAACTCTAGTGAACCTGCATATGTGTCTCTGGATCACATGCACAAACACCTTGAGTAATAAAAATATAACATTGCTAGGTAGGTACGTGCCTCTGAATTTTAATAATTTAGAGAACATTATAGCTCAGTATATACATTTAAAGACCCAATATATTCTGAATGACTTTCTTCTTGGTTCGGTTGTTTCTCAGCTTAACTATTGAAAATAATGTTTCCAACAAACAAACATTGATCATATTTGCGTTACTCCGTCCAGATGTAACAACAGACTCTGTCTCTAGCCCACATTAAACCTCTTAGAATTATATGTCTTATAAAAATATGAGCAGAGAGAGAGCCTAACAGACCAATCCAAGAATGAAGCTAATTTTAAAAAAAGGAACTTGTAGCATTTAGGGATTTCTAACTGCCACAAAAAGTCCAGAGGTTCGGCTCACTAGAAGTGCTTTATTTAGTACAGGTGGTCCCCTCTCAAACATCCACTCACACCCAGCATGATTTTCCCCTTCACCTATTATTTTAAATATTTGTTTTTACTTTGTATTTATTTTAAAACATCTGATATACTATACATTCTAATATAATATACTATTATATATAGGCATTTTAAAAAATTTTTTGCCATTCTATCCATTATAATATCTACTACATAATTATTTATCCTGTTTTGTATTTTGTTCCAACTGCAGAATATAGGACAGCATCGGGTACACAATAAACACTCAAAACTATTTGTTGAGTTGATATGTTATGTGAAAGGAGGCTAGAAAATTATTCTCCCATTGAGAAGCATTATATACCATATGACTTTTAAATTGCCTTTTTCTGAATCTTGCATACTGCTTACCATAGTACCACCACCAATTCTCATTTCATAAGTTTCAAGCCAAAGGTCAGAACTGCCTTTCTTTCATCTACTCTCATCCTCAAATATGTTGAAGAAACTGTCAAAGGCAGTTCAAAAAGAGGGGAAAAGTAGACTGGCGAGGTTGTGAATAAAATTTTCCTCATTCATGTGATCTCTCTTATTAAAAAGGTCTCCTAAGCTTAGACCCATGAGCCAGGCTTAATTAAAGTTATTTGCTTTTAGCTTAGACTATGAATTGCCCCTTCTCATTTTGAGGTGTAATCCACCACTGACAGCATGAGTGGAAATCTGGGGCTCTGTCTTCCCTAGAATTTGTCCCTTTGTCCTCAAATGAATCACTTTAATTAAAATAACAGTCTCTTTCTCTCTCTCTCTCTGCTACAATTTTTCCAAGTCTCAGATTTCCCTTGTATATTTAAAAATATTGCACAATAAACTCTTTTTATTTCCTCTAGAACAATCTTTTTTGTAAACATCTCTTCTTTTCTTATTATGACTGGATATTTTAGTTGATGTCTTTGATTGATAAATATTAATACCACAAACAAATTTAATAGACTTCAAAGCAAAGGAAATAGCAGTGTTCTTCAATGCTTATTTCTTTTGGGCCTAATACAATGCTTGAGACTTAGTAGGACTAAGTTTATCACAAAATAAGCTTTATGAATGAAAGAAGCAATAAATTATATGACCAATTATTTCTAAGACTGAGGATGATTTGAAATCATTGCAATGTAGTGAAGCTACTTTAAAAACAGACTATTTTAAATAAAATTTTTGTTTTATATATGATATCATGGTTGCTGAAAATAAGAGATGGTTAGATTTCATGATGACTTATTATGCATTCATTCTATCAAAAATATTTATTGAACCATGTAATATGCCAGACAGTGTGTTTAGTGTGCAATAGAGCAGTGAACAGACTGTCTCTCTCTTTAGCAATCATGTATTCTCATGGGAGAAATATACATTAATCAGAAAATCACATATATCATGAAATATTTATATCTATGTTAAGCTATATGAAAGAAATAAAAAGAGTTTTATAATGAGAACCCAACCTCAACAGGAACTAGAGAAGGGTAGAGGAGAAAGCGTCCCTGGGGAAGAAGGATTTAATCTGAAGAAGAATGAGCTGTGTCACAATGAACAGGAAGGAGAAAAATATTCCAGGCAGAGAAAATAGGCGTGAAATGCCTGTGAGATGGCCCACTGGAAGAATGAAGGGCAGCAAGAAGAGAAGCAGGAAATGGGAATGTAGATAATGTAAACCAGATAATGTGGGTTAATGAGGTCATGTGAAAGATCCTGAATTTTGTTCTGAAACCAATGGCACGGCATTCACTGATGTTGTTTTTATTTTAAGATGGTTCCATTTTCTGTATGCAATACGGGACTGAAAGGGAGCAAAAATGACAATGAAGATAAGATTACTGCCACAGTCCAGATGATGGCAACTTGTGCTTTGGGAGTTTAAAGACTAGCTGGGGGATCTAAAGTGCCTAGAAAGACTTGGCTCATATGTGAACACTTTACTAAAGATGACAGCTTTGAGGAAATCAAATTTGGGGTAAGGATTAAATGTTCTGCTTTGAATATGTTAAGCTTGGCATTACTGTATGAAATCCAAGGGCAGATACCAACTAGACATTTTTATATTTACACACCAACACAAATATAGTCACACATGGGTCTGCAGCTGACATGAGGGACCCATACTGGAGGTGAAATTTTGAAAAGGAACAGCTTATAAGTAATATTTATAACAAAGAAGACTGATAACTTGCAGGCAGAAGGGTGGAAGGAAATCCATGGATGAGCAACATCATAGAAAGCAAAGACAGCAAGTTTTAACAGAAGGTAACTCAACTGTATATGAAATGATGCTTGAGACTAGAGATGTGAATGGGCACCATCAATATTATCTTCATTTGATAAATGAATGATATGGGATTCAGGAAGAGTAAGTAACATGTCGAAAATTACATAGTGACATGGTCAAGATTTCACGTCAGTTGTTTTTGCTTTTTTACTATAAATTCTCATCCCACTACATTATGATATCATGATAATCTGGATACTAATATAAGGCAAATGAACTTATTTGCTTATTCAGACAGAATAGAAGAAAGAATAGTATAGTCAGAGCCTGGTCTCTGTAAGGTAAGTAGACAGATACAGGTGCATTCTTATTAGAAGGTGGCATTAGGGTTTCACCTGCCCTAAACTGGCCGTCTTCTCTTGAGTAATCTGAAATTCTTATGGAAGTTCTAAAGGCTTGGCTCTGGAATTTCTTCTGTATTTGTCATTAAGGTACTTGTGGAACATGAAAATAGAGTCACACTAGAAGAGTAAAGAGAAGAAGAATCAAGAATCATGACACATTAGTTCTCCACAGAAAAATAACCTTCTGAGTTGGGGCCGCCTTTGACTGTTTTATACAGAATAGCCACCTCTTTCCATCTCTCCCATTATCTTGCCACATTTTCCTTCATAAAATATAAGCGTTTTTAAAAATTTGTCTATTGCCTTCCTTGCTCACTAATAAGCCCAAGGAAGGTCAGAACTTTATTGTTACTCATTCTTAACTGAAAGCATCTAGCAGAAAGTCTACACATACTGGTCACTTGATAAATAAGTATAGAATGAATGGGTAAACGGATTATTAAGATAAACTTCAGAAGTGACCCAAGAATTATTCATCTGTATGAACCTTACAGGGTTTGAACGCTAGTATAACTAGAATATCTATAATTTGTAATAGGAAAGTATGTATATCAGCCTGATGCTTGGAGAAAGTAAGTATAAGGTGCATGTGTTGGGGGAAGGTGAATGCCATTGTTTATTGAGAGATATCCAAAGGAGATATCCAGTGGATACAAGGAATGTGAGTATTCCAGAAAAGAGAAATAAGCCTGGGTGGCAAGGATAGGTAATAGTTGAAAAAAATCAGCCCTGAGATAATGCATCTCCTCTTCATCTCCCTCTTATAAATAATAAATATTCTCATTGACTTCATAGCAAGTCCCATTTTTCACAATCTCCTGTTCTTCCTTCCTGCTAGTCTCTACCTTTCTACTACAAATGAGAAAGAATGAGGAAAATTCAGAATAGTTTATGTATATTAGGGTACAGCCCCAGGTAGCAGAACATAAAAAGGCACTAATCAGTCACATACATATGGGTACATTTAAGATTGTTTTTTCCAAATACATGATTGTTTCTTTAACATATTAAAGACACACTTTACAACTTCTCCATTTTATGAGTTTAGTATTCAATTTGTGTCTCTGGATTGAGGAATGGAATTTGAGATGGGTTGTCCAATCTTATTCAGGGAATTCAAAACCTCTAACATAAGAAATATCTTTAACTTTCCGTGCTGTGGTTGAAATTCTCCAACAAAATAAGGCATTTTTAGATGCAACTAAAAATCTTAAGATATCATCAGACTTTCACTGAGGAAAGGAAGTTAAGCACACATTACTTAGTATGGAAAAAACATTACATATACACACTCCCACATATAGGTACACCTCATTTTCTTGTGCTTTGTTTCATTTCATTTCGCAGATACTGCATGTTTTTTTTATTTTTATTTATCTATTTATTTTTTAACATCTTTATTGGAGTATAATTGCTTTATAATGGTGTGTTAGTTTTTGCTTTATAACAAAGCGAATCAGCTATACATATACATATATCCCCATATCTCGTCCCTCTTGCATCTCCCTCCCACCCTCCCTATCCCACCACTCCAGGTGGTCACAAAGCACCGAGCTGATCTCCCTGTGCTATGCATCTGCTTCCCACTAGCTATCTATTTTACATTTGGTACTGTATATAAGTCCATGCCACTCTCTCACTTCGTCCCAGCTTATGCTTCTCCCTCCCCGTGTCCTCTAGTCCCTTCTCTATAACTGTGTCTTTAGTCCTGTCCTGCCCCAGGTTCTTCAGAACGATTTTTTTTTTTTTAGATTCCATATATATGTGTTAGCATACGGTATTTATATTTCTCTTTCTGACTTACTTCACTCTGTATGACAGTCTCTAGGTTCATCCACCTCATTACAAATAACTGTTTCATTTCTTTTCATGGCTGAGTAATATTCTATTGTATATATGTGCCACATCTTTATCCAGTCATCTGTCGATGGACATTTAGGCTGCTTCCATGTTCTGGCTATTGTAAATACTGCTGCAATGAACATTGTGGTACATGACTCTTTTTGAATTATGGCTTCTCAGGGTATATGCCCAGTAGTGAGATTTCTGGGTCGTATGGTGGCTCTATTTTTAGTTTTTTAAGGACCGTCATACAGTCCTCCATAGTGGCTGTATCAATTTACATTCCCACCAACAGTGCAAGAGGATTCCCTTTTCTCCACACCCTCTCCAGCATTTACTGTTTGTAGATTTTTTGATGATGGCCATTCTGACTGGTATTAGGTGATACCTCATTGTAATTTTGATTTCCATTTCTCTAATGATTAGTGATGTTGAGTATGTTTTCATGTGTTTGTTGACAATCTGTATATCTTCTTTGGAGAAAGGACTATTTAGGTCTTCTGCCCATTTTTGGATTGGTAGTGATGTTGAGTATGTTTTCATGTGTTTGTTGACAATCTGTATATCTTCTTTGGAGAAAGGACTATTTAGATCTTCTGCCCATTTTTGGATTGGGTTGTTTGTCTGTTTGATATTGAGCTGCATGAGCTGCTTGTAAATTTTGGAGATTAATCCTTTGTCAGTTGCTTCATTTGCAAATATTTACTCCCATTCTGAGGGTTGTCTTTTCATCTTGTTTATGTTTCCTTTGCTGTGCAAAAGCTTTTAAGTTCCATTAGGTCCCATTTGTTTATTTTGTTTTTATTTCCATTTCTCTAGGAGGTGGGTCAAAAAGGATCTTATTGTTATTTATATCATAGAGTATTCTGCCTATATTTTCCTCTAAGAGTTTTATAGTGTCGGCCTTACATTTAGGTCTTTAATCCATTTTGAGTTTATTTTTGTGTATGGTGTTAGGCAGTGTTCTAATTTCATTCTTTTACATGTAACTGTCCAGTTTTCCCAGCACCACTTATTGAAGAGGCTGTCTTTTCTCCATTGTATGTTCTTGCCTCCATTATCAAAGATAAACTGACCATATGTGTGTGGGTTTATCTCTGGGCTTTCTATCTTGTTCCATTGACCTATATTTCTGTTTTTGTGCCAGTACCATACTGTCTTGATTACTGTAGCTCTGTAATACAGTCTGAAGTCAGGGAGCCTGATTCCTCCAGCTCCGTTTTTCTTTCTCAACATTGCTTTGGCTATTTGGGGTCTTTTGTGTTTCCATACACATTGTGAAATTTTTTTGTTCTAGTTCTGTGAAAAATGTCAGTGGTAGTTTGATAGGGATTGCATTGAATCTCTAGATTGCTTTGGGTAGCAGAGTCATTTTCACAATGTTGATTCTTCCAATCCAAGCACATGGTATATCTCTCCATCTATTTTTATCATCTTTTTTTTTTTTTTTTTTTTTTGCGGTATGCGGGCCTCTCACTGTTGTGGCCTCTCCCATTGCGGAGCACAGGCTCCGGACGCGCAGGCTCAGAGGCCATGGCTCACGGGCCTAGCTGCTCCATGGCATGTGGGATCTTCCCGGACTGGGGCATGAACCCGTGTCCCCTGCATCGGCAGGCAGACTCTCAACAACTGCACCACCAGGGAAACCCCTGTATCATCTTTAATTTCTTTCATCAGTGTCTTATAGGTATTTTTGCATACACGTCTTTTGTCTCCTTAGGTAGGTTTATTCCTAGGTATTTTAGTCTTTTTGTTGCAATGGTAAATGGGAGTGTTTCCTTAATTTCTCCTTCCGATTTTTCATCATTAGTGTATAGGAATGCAAGAGATCTCTGTGCATTAATTTTGTATCCTGCTACTTTACCAAATTCATTGATTAGCTCTAGTAGTTTTCTGGTAGCATCTTTAGGATTCCCTATGTATAGTATCATGTCATCTGCAAACAGTGACAGCTTTACTTCTTCTCTTCTGATTTGGATTCCTTTTATTTCTTTTTCTTCTCCAATTGCTGTGGTTAAAACTTTCAAAACTATGTTGAATAACAGTGGTGAGAGTGGACAACCTTACGTTGTTCCTGATCTTAGAGGAAATGGTTTCAGTTTTTCACCGTTGAGAATGATGTTGGCTGTGGGTTTGTCATATATGGCCTTTATTATGTTGAGGTAAGTTCCCTCTATGCCTACTTTCTGGAGGGTTTTTACATGAATGTGTGTTGAATTTTGTCTAAAGCTTTTGCATGTTTTTTAAATTGAAGTATAGTTAATTTACAATACTGTGTTAATTTCAATGTATAGCAAAGGGATTCAGTTTTTCAGATTTGTTTCCATTATAGGTTATTATAAGATACTGAGTATAGTTCCTTGTGCTATACAGTAGGCCCTTGTTGTTTATCTATTCTATATACAGTAGTGTGTATATGTTAATCCCAAACTGCTAATTTATCTGTCCCCTGCATATTTTACAAATTGAAGGTTTGTGGCAAACTGTGTCAAGCAAGTCTATAGGTGCCTTATTTCCAACAGCATTTGCTCACTTTGTGTCTTTGCATCACATTTTAGTAATTCTTGAAATATTTCAACCGTTTTCATTATTATTACATTTGTTACGGTGATCTCTGATCAGTGATTGTGAAGGCTCAGATGATTGTTAGGATTTTTAGCAATAAAGTATTTTTAATTGATATGTACATTGTGTTTTAGAAATAATGCTATTTCATGCTTAATGGACTACTGTATAGCATAAACGTAACTGCTATGTGCACTGGGATACCAAAAAAATTCATGTCATTTATTTTATTGTGATAGTCACTTGGTTATGGTGGTCTAGAAAGGACCCTGAAGTATCTCTGCGGTGTGCCTGTATATACAGAGTTTTCATGCACTCTTGAATACAAAGTCTATGCCATGAACCATTACCTAAAATGACTCTTAGTAAGTCTTATAAATGTTACTGAAGCTTATAGATGCAAATTATCTTTAATATTATAAAATCTTACAGATATATAGAGAGATATAGATAGATATGGACATGGACATACATATACATAGACAAAGACATAGATATAGACATGGACATAGATAGGCATGGACATAGACATAAATATAGATATAGATATGGATATGGATATAGATACAGATAGAGATATAGACAGACATGGACATGTCATAGCCATAGACATAGATATAGACATAGATATGGATAGATATGGATATAGATATGGACATACTAATAATCACAGACATAGATATATATATATGGACAGATATCATGGAGTAGTAATTAAACCTTTGTGTGGTCACGTGACTGGCTTTTACAGTTCCTCTAAAACAGGGTTTCTCAACTACAGCATTGCTGACACTTGGGGCCAGATTTGTCGTGGGAAGCTGCCCTATTCATAGCAGGGTGTTTACCATCATCCCTGGCCTCTATCCACTAGATACCAGTTGCACCTGTTCCCCAGGTGTGATGACCAAAACTATCTCCAGACATCGACAAATGTCCCCATAGTGGCAAAATCACCCCAGGTTGAGAACGATGCTCTAGAATAGTGTTTCCCAAAATGTTTCTCAGAGCCTCAGACTGAAAGTGTTTGTTTAAACATCAAGATCTCTGGTCCTCTCTCAACTAATTGAATCAGAATCTTTAGGGAGGAGGTTCTGAGAATCTGAATTTTTCGTAAGTAGGCTTGATGACCAAGGAAATTATAAGTTTAATATGCAAATATGCTGTGAGATAACCACAAAATAAACCTCAATTCCGAGGCAAAGTGAAGACAGTGACTCTATGAGGTCAGTATATATTTTTCTGATTCACAAATGCATAGAGTGAAAAATATTTACAGCTAAAAGGCACTTTTTATTGGATTTGCGATACATAATTAATATTGCACTCCAATGAGAATTGATTGGACTGCTAGCTAAAAAGGCAACATTCTATCTATCATGTCACCAATTATTTTTATAGTTCTGGGCAGGTCTTAGTGCCTAACACAGAGTTAGCGAGCGGTAAATATTAGTCTCCTCTCTCTTTTTCCTTCCCATCCTTTTAAAGCACTCCATCAAGAAAAGTGGAGTGGCCTCTCTATTTCATAAGAAAGCAAATTAAAGGAAGATCTGATAATGCTTTGATAAACACAAATGTTACTTATGTGAATGGCCCACTATTATTATCCATATAATATTAGGAGTGTTTTTTTTTTTTTTAAGATAACAGTCAAATTCCTGTTTTTCCTCCTTCCTCATGTGTTGCCTTCACACATAGTCCAGTTGTGGCATATGGTCAATTCTTGATTATCTGTGAATGGATTAGCTGTATTATAGATTATTCACATGCATTGTGAGCTGACTCATTATCCAGCTGAACAGCTGCTAACACATCTGTCTTCTCCAACTCACATTGGGACTCCCAGAGAAGCTTTCCCCTTCTACCAACCAGCTCATACAACTCTGCTCATTTGTGTCTCCTCTGAAATAACCCAGCCTGTTGGAGTCTCCAGCCTAAGGGTTGTGGGGAAAAGAAGTGGAAACAAGGTAAGACATCAGGCATGTTTCCAAATTCCCTCTCCTCTTCATGGAGAAGCCCATAAAAATTGACCTCTCTCCTACTACAAAAATAGATACATTTTGTTTGATGAAGTATGTTTGCCTCATCACTACACATACTGCTGTCTCCTGATAAAGAGTTAAATGGGGAAATACAAAAGGGAAGAAGACAGTTATGGGGATTTCAGAAAAACCTCCCAAAGAAAAATTTATACTTTATATAACCCACTGTGGTAACTTTAAAACATGTCTACAAAATACTTTGACACTCTTCCCATCAAAAGCCGAGCCTATAACCCTTCCCTTTGATTCTAGCTGACCTTAGTAAATAGTCATCTAGATGAATATGGCAGACATGACATTAAGTGACTTTCAAGTGTAGCTCACAAAGGTGATGCAGCTTCTGCCTGAATTCTAGAAGACTCAGACAAGAGAAGTGAGCCACCATGGAATAAATCTGACTGCTCTGAGGCCACTATACTGTGAAGAAGCCCAAACTAGCTCATGCTGAGATATTACATGGAGAATACATGAGAAAGACAGAGATAACATGACCAACCAGCCCCCACCTCACTGCACATAAGTGACCCCCAGTTGGAACTACCAGCCTAACCTTTCCCAAATTCCTGAAACTGGGACAGATGGCAACATTACTGTCATTGCCATAAACCACTGAGTTTGGGGGTAACTTGTTGTTATCCAATAGATGGCTGATACATCCCCTAATACATCAACTTAAATACAACTTCTCATTATTGTTGCTTAAGAATCTGACTCTTCTGGTAGAAAAAGGTGTGTAAAGTCCCAGAGGCATATGTATCTCTCATTTATTTAGCAAGCATATGTTACCTCAGATGCTTTTCTAGGCAAGAGTGATTTATAGTTTAGCACACATAGTTCTACACTCCTGGGATATATAGAGCATAGAAGGGATACACATGTTAGGTGCAAATGAGTAAATAAATAAATAAATGAGAAAGAAAGAAACAGTGAGAACTATTAATGCAGAGAAAAAATATGTAAAGAGGTCACATACCAGGAAAATAGGACTTCCTCTGGATTGAGGGCAGGGAGGGTAGTGGGTCAACTTTATTTTCTAACTGTTCAATGTAATATCCTGATATCTCTGGGGTATATAACATTTCAAAGCTCAGCAACATGATAGAACACTGAATAAGGCTATACATAGAATGCATTATGTAAATGGTGAAATCTTCAAGGTTCTATGTGCCCTGGGATCTTAAGTTATTAAACAAATCTTAACCAATTAGGAAATGAAATAAACTAACAAGATAAACAAGAGAATAAACCCTTTTTCTTAGATCAGATTTGGACCCCAGTCTCCAACAATGTGATGATTGCTTTGCTTCAGGACAGTGACAAAAACAGTCATTGACTTACTGGCACTTTTGTACCATCTGCGTTCACGCTCCTTCTCATTAGTGCCTAGCAGCAAGAGCTTATTTGTTAAATAATAAATTTAATGAACCTCTACTATTCTAAACACTGTGAGGGAAGGCAAAATAAGACAAGAGAAAAAAAAGGCAAGGGTTTGCTCTTCAGAAATTTATATTGTGGAAATATACAGACTATTGCCCAAAAGGTCTATTTACGTATTCTGTAGGAGTTTATTAAACACCTACTTAGGGACCTATTACTAGATGCTAGGTGCTGTAAGAGACAGCACTATCAGATACTGTCACTGCTGTCAGACTTTTTTTTTTATTTAAAGGATTAAGATAACTTATCACATAATTTCATTCCAGTTTGCTTTCCCAACACAAAGTAACCACGTTTCAGGAGAAGTTAAACTTTTACTCATACACAGTTTATCTTCTTATTTTTTAAATTATTCCTATTACTTTTTTTTTCTTTTTATCATTCCTATTAACAATATTATAGATGATTTGCAACTATAAATTTCAGTAACCTTTTTGGGACTTACTAAGAGACATTTCAGGTAATAGTTAATGGCACAGACTCTAGATTCTACAATGCATGGGAACTAAACCTGTGATCTAGCTTTTCGGCCACATGTACATTTTTAATCTCTCTGTGCCCAAATTTCATCACTTGTAAAATGGGACTACCAACAAATGCCTTTGACCTCATGTTTAAGGAGTAAAATGAAAGCATTCAGCACAAGGCACTGCATATATTAAACACTTGATAAAATATTACCATAAAATTGTAGTGATTTTGTTTTATTTGGCTCTCAAAACACCTTTTTCAGGTACATAAATATAGATTTATTATCCTCATTTTATAGAAGATGGAAGTTGAGACATTACATTATTTGCCTCTGGCCACATAGTAAGTCGAATAGTTGGTATTCAAACTCCCAATGTTCTGATTCCATATCCAGATGTACTTTTATAATTCCTGAGATTTATTATTCTTCTGAAGATTTCACAACTGTCTCATTTAGTGCTATGACTAGAAATAATGTAGGAATAAATTATTCTTCTCTTTTCCTCATCCCTCACATCCATGAAATAAAGCCTATCAACTCTAGTTCCAAAATTTATTCTGATCTATCCACTACTCCCCATCTGTACTACTGGACATAATCTGGACCAAGCCATTATTATGTCACAATTGGACATTAGCTAGAGTCAACTCACCAGTCTTTTGAGGGCACGCTTTCTCTACTTCTCCAAATATAATACAAACAAACCCCTTATTGTGGCCTAGAAAGTTTGTTACAAAATTGTTCTGCCCACTACTCCTCTTCACCTCTCAGTACCCTATCCCCTTTGCCCAAGTCAGTAGTCCTGAGACTCATTGGTCTTCTTTCTAATCTTAGCTTAATAGGTTTCCCTGTCTATCCAGAATGGTCTTTCCTCCCATCCCAGCATTTCCTATGACTGGATCTTACTTGGAATTTAGGAATAAACTCAGAACCAACTCTAGTGTGAGGCTGCTCCTGTCCCTGGCCACACAGTCCAAATTAATCTCCCCCCACAGTCACATGCTTCTGTTTTACTTTCTTTAGAGTACATACCACACTATAAAATTATCTGGTTTGACTGTATATTTCATTGTTTATTTTTCTCTCTTTTCCTCCCCTAGAATGTAAGCTCTAGAAAACTCATTCACCTTGTTCATTACTGAATGCCTAACTTGTAAAACAATATGAGGCACAGACCAGGCCTCCAGTCAATACTTGTTGAAGTAATGAATTAACTGTACTCCCTGAAGCTTTTTTGAGTCTAAGAGTCCACTTAAGAATACAGATGTCCTGCAAAGTTGGTGTTTTCCAGGAGTAAGATACCCATTTGAGTGACTCTCACAAGAGAGAAGGTCCACAGAGACAAAAGGCATTAGCGTACCAATATTAGTAAACAGTACTGCTTACAATAATAAGAGTAATAATACATTGAATGTTTACCAATTACCCAATGTGGTTTAAGGGAAATTTACATATGTCCTATCATTTAATCTTTACAAGGAAGCTTGAAGCAGACATTAGTGTGCCTATTCTACAGATGGAAAACTAAGGCTCAGAAAAGCTATGTCTCAAAGTTACCCTACCAACAAGTAATAAAGACAATATTTGAACCCCATTTTATCTGGCCCCAGAGACACATTCCTTACAGAATCTCCTGTGTAGAGCAACCTGCTGTCTTTTGAATGCTGGCTTATTATTTTCAATGACAGATAATCTTGCTAATTCCATGAAAAGGATAAAAAAGCTGCTGCACTATCCATCAGCTATGTATCTACTTTTGAAAACTGGTAGAAATGGTTCTCCCTGGATCAAAAACCACCACCAAAGTCCTTATTATCCCTATAGTTTTAAAGTCCAGTGTAGTCATAGAAAGATTTAGGTTTTGTTTTGCTACAAGGTTTCATTTCAGGGAATACAAAGACAGACTGAAAGCCTATGTCTCAACACTGATCATGTGGCACATGGACACTCTGATGGGAAGAGAGGGAGATGAGAGTGGAGTCTGGTAAGGGGCTTGTGTCATCCAGCTTGAGCAGAATGAATGAAAGGGGCCTTACAAGGTTGAACACCCATAACTGGGGTCAGAACACTGGATTTATTACTATTTTCCATTCACTGAAAGGCCCTCTCCTATGGTTTTATTTCATTTTCAGCTTCTTGTATTTTAAACACAGTGAAATGCAAATGTGACATTTAAACTTTTAAAGGGACATTGAAAATGAACAGCTATGAGTAGAGTGTATTTGGTACGGATTGGTGGAGTGGAGAGGAGAGAAAAGGTTATTACATGCAAAGGAAACTTAACTGAAGAAGAGGCAGAAAAAAAAAAAAAAAAAAAAACAGACAGGGCTTCCCTGGTGGTGCAGTGGTTGAGAGTCCGCCTGCAGATGCAGGGGACACGGGTTCGTGCCCCTGTCCGGGAAGATCCCACATGCCGTGGAGCGGCTGGGCCCATGAGCCATGGCCGCTGAGCCTGCGTTTCCGGAGCCTATGCTCCGCAACGGGAGAGGACACAACAGTGAGAGGCCCGCGTACCGCAAAAAAAAAAAAAACAAAAAAAAAAACAGACTAAGTTACTCATATAAATGAGAAAACAGAATGACTATACAGGGTATTGAATATGAATCTTTTCCCTCCTCAAGGAGGGAAAGAAAGATTTCTTCCTTAAAGAAATCACATGTTGGGAAAGTCTAAGAATTTTATCTTAGCCAGGAAAATATAGATGGGCTCTTTTCCTGGGTCGACTGCTGAGATGGAGAGGGTTTATGGGGGAAAATCTCAATTGCTTCTTACAAATAATATTTTAATTCTCTGCTACTAATTCAAGAAGACATTAACAATGCTACATGTTGAGGTAGGGGAGAAAGTTTGATACTCATCAGTGACCACTGTAAGTAGAAAATATATGCATATATTTACATTTACAGAAAACATCTGTGAACTTCCTAAAGTGATAGAAGAGACCTGTATAAACCAAAATAGTATGCAAATAGTTGCATAAGGCAGAGGATATGTGGCAGCAAAGTAGTAGCAATAATTAAAATCTCCTGTGAAGGCAGTGAGACCAGAAAAGTCCAGTGATTCATCCAATAACCATTGTAAAAGAAGTTTCACGATGAATAGGGGTTGGGTGAATGGGAAGCCAGGACTATCCAGTCTGGCGGGCATTTCTATAGATGGAAGTATGGCCAATAGTCAGCACTGCATGTTAGCTTATACTTAATTGAGGGGATGAAAAGCAACTCAGAAAGAAGATGCTACTCAGACACTCCCCCTCTCAGAATTCCTTATGAGCACCCATATTTGACCATTATCTGTCTATGAGCTGTAATGGTCTGCTAGAATTCTAGCATAGGCTCTCTTGTTCACGCTCCCTCTCCCTCCACCCTCCCCCACTTCATTAAAGTGAAAAGTGTGCTGGTTGGATAGATTAAGACAAGAGTTATTGGGGATGGTATGAAGAGGCTGCTAGGTTGAGGCTAAGAACATAGTTTTTCAAGAGGTCAACTTCCTTTTGAGAATCTCAGCCTTTTTGTTCTTGGTCTCATAAGAACTCATTAAAGACACAATTGAGAAAATTACTGGAGATTTGAAGTTCAAATGTAACACGTACATTGCAACAATCTCCCTTGGCGTGGCTGGCATTCTGCCTTCCCCACAAAAGAAATTACAGGAACAGTAGAATCGGGAAAATACCAGTCCTGTTCTTCTTTAACAGCCTCTCAAAAGATGCTGCCAGTGATGTTCTGCAAACATCTGGAAGTGATATGGCATGGCTGCAACATAAACCACATGTCTTTGCATAAATATCACTGTATCATGAGCTGCTTGGGGGTCAAGTCCTTGGTCCGCTCATTGCAATGTCATGAGAGAATGGAAACTTAGGTCACAGAATATGTGACACTCTTACTTAGAATGCCTGTGGCTGCTGGACCAGTTGTTTTTGTTGGGATTCAAAATGGCCCAGCCCAGCTTCAAAGTCATTAATGATGTAGCCTTTCATACTACTGTCTACTCCTCAAAAACATGCTTTCTGTTATTTCTTCCAGGAAAGACACATGTAAGTCCATCATCTCATTTTCCCTTAACTAACATCCTAGAAGTTGTTGACATCTTTTTCGTGGAGAGGAAAATTGAGTCAAATAAGAAGTAGTGACCTTGCCAAATTTCATCCTTTACAACAGTGAGTCATGTTATCCTAATCATTCAGGTATATCCATAAATCAGCCTTGGGCCCCAGAATTCTATAGGGAAATGGATAGCAAGTACCTAACACATGACCACGCCAATGATTTTTCACTTCTCAGATCAAAAACCTGGCTAATGCCTCCTGATACCCCAGTGCTTGGGCCCAATCATTTTAGATCGATGTAGAGAATGTTAATGAGCTCTACCTCTGAGATAGTTGCTAGGCTGGTGATAGAGATGGTCAATGTCCAGATGTTTCCTTCCATGTGGAGGAAATGCCAATAATTTCACATTTCTGACCTCTTTCCACTCCTCACTGACCACTTCCCATGAGTGGAGAAGTTGATTAATCTGATTGATGCATTTGGAAGAATTGGGCCATACATAACCTAGGCACTTTTGCCTCACAGCTCCTGAAAGTTAGTTCAGCCTTTATCACATGCAGCATATTATTTTTTCTTCGGTGCCCTCCTAAAATTTCTACATGCAGGACCTCACCTGAGGAAGTGTGGAATTTTACATCATGTCTTGTGACTAAGTGGTTAAGTCTGACTACTTTTGAGTCTCAATATTAATAAGCCTACGTTCTGACAATGTAATATACCAGCTTTACAATATAAAATTGGTATTTTGGTTCTGAATTAGTTTGATATGGTTGCCATAACAAAATACCACACTGGGTGGCTTAAATGACAGAAGTTTATTTTCTCACAGTTCTGGAGGCAATAAATCCAAGATCAAGGCATCAGCAGGTCTGATTTCTCCTGTGGCCTCTCTCCTGGTTTTCAAATGACCACCTTCTCTTGTGCCCTCACATGGCCTTTTCTCTCTGGGCACATACCACTGGTATCTCGTCCTCTTCTTAAAAGGAAACCAGTAATATTGGGTTAGGGATCAAACCTCTGACCTCATTTAATCTTAAATAGCTCTTTAAAGACACTATTTCCAAATATAGTCACATTCTAACATACTGAAGGTTAGGACTTCAACATACAAACTTTGTAGGGACACAATTGAGTCCGTAACAGATTACCACTGGCCTTTTTCCCAGTTGTTTCCAAATATTATGTTCAGATAGGATAGTACAGGTAAGTCATTTTGGAGACCTCAGTAGCCTTACAGCAGTACTTTTCAACCTTCTTTTCATTATTCCCCTAAGGCCCCTTCTGTGGCCCTATGGAAGGCCGTAATATCTAACATCTGAGATGTTTTGGTGCTAAGAATCAACACTTGCCGTCTTGGGGGTGGTCTTGCCTGCAGTAGTGATTTTTTAAAAAGGAGGAATAGAGTGCAATCACCAAGTAAATGATAAGACTCATTCTAGAGGCCCTCGTCTCCCAAGGCAGTGCAATGAGATCTGAACTCTGGAGACCTTAGAGTGGGATTGTCCACATTCATGGAGGATAAAAGGGGTTTCCTCTAATGGGCAGAAGCCTGAACTAAATAAGTAAAGGCATGTTTCTATCTCTTTGTCCATAATACATCACCATATTTTAAGGGTATATTTGGGGTTGATTGCCTGACTTAAAAATAGACTACATGGCATACATAAAATTTCATTTTATAAGGTCTAGGTGAATAAGACACTTCAAAGTAGCATGTAACTATCTTCCAGAATAGCTGAAACTAAGACATGAGATGCTCACGTGACTCTTTATTGGGAGAGAGAGCCCATATGAATTAGAATACCATGAACAGAGAAAAACAAAAGGATTTTCAAATATGAGCCCCAAATCAAAAGACAGGAATCCCTAAATATTGATGCCGACATGCTGTTAGTTGCTTCTCACATGGGCTACTTTATAGAGCTCTTCTGGGTAAGTGCTACACAGACATATTTATTCAGTAGAAGCTAATTGATAGTTCTGGTAATAACAGAAAAGTATAACAACAAAAACAACAGAAGATCAGCAACAGCAGACCTTTGAGAGCATTTGCATGCCAGACATGGGACCAAACATAATCTCATTTAATACTCACAGTAACACTAGGAGGTAGATGCTATCATCCCACTCTCCTCCAGAGAAATTCCAATAAGGTTTCACAAGGTAATTTATTCAACGTCAAATCTACGTCTACCTGATTATAGAGTCTGAGTGTTTCACCACTAACCATCTGGCTGTTACTTGCTCCTAATTCCTGGATAGAGATAAACAAAACTAATCTTCACAATGCCAATACCACTCTTTTCTCTTATATTGTGTCTTTTTATACTGCAAGAAGGGTGCCTCTGAGAGTTGTCCTCTATGTATATTCTCAAATTAGAGAAGGAGAAATGCACCATTTGGAGAGGAATTGTGGCCAGAGCAGAGCTGCAGCGTGAACTACATCATCTAAAAAATTATTGTGCCCTTAGAACACCCAACCCTCTGAAGCAGATATCATAGGTAACAATTCCTACCTTACAAATGAGGACACCAAGAACTAGAGACTTCAGTGATTTATCCAAGGTCATATATCCAGATAGAAGCATCAAAGAGAACAGATAACCTCTGATTCTACATTTGCTGCCAGATTCACTACTTTACACTATTCCTACGAAAGGAGATAATCTTATTCTCCCCTCCTGCACCAACTGTATTTCTCCCACCTTCCCCTGCCCTCACCACCCTACTTCCTCACCACCATTGTGGTTTTAAAGTTTGTAAGTCATTTAGAAGAGATCAACTTCTCCGGCAACCAGACACTCTTGTGCTAAACAAGTCTGCAGTACATAAGACACAGAAAGGATTTACATCTTTTACTCTCTTCCAGCAGATATTACTTATCTTGACCTGCCAGCAGAGTCTCGTCTATGTGATGTGCGTGACAGTGAAGAATAGCTTTTTGCTGTATTGCCCGGCTTCCATGGGTAAAAGAAATCAGGAGTCCTTGTTTGACGGAATGAATATTCAGCAACATCTCAAGGAAATCTTGGCAAGGAGGTTGATGCTGTGAGACCTAGTCTTAGGAGCCGTGAAAATGACCTCTGATTCACTGAACCTTTGCAAAGATTTTGTGGAGTTTCGTCAAAGAAACAAACAAAAAAAACCATGAGAGATGGATTATTTAGCCTTCCTTAATACCCTTGTATGCCAAATCTTTCCCAGTAAAATTGTCCTTGAATTATACATCTTGTGAGAAATTTTTGTTTTTAACTTGGTCCTTTAAAACTTTGAATCAATTGTAGGGACTTGAATCAATTGTAGGGACTTGAATCAATTGTAGGGACTTCCTTGGTGGTGCAGTGGTTAAGAATCCGCCTGTCAATGCAGGGGACACGGGTTCGATCCCTGGTCCAGGAAGATCCCACATGCCGCGAAGCAACTAAGCCTGTGTGCCACAACTACTGAGCCTGCACTCTAGAGCCTGCGAGCCACAACTACCAAGCCCGTGTGCCTAGAGCCCGTGCTCCACAACAAGAGAAGCCACTATGAGAAGGCCGTGCACCGCAACAAAGAGTAGCCCCTGTTCGCCGCAAGTAGAGAAAGCCCGCACACAGCAACAAAGACCCAACGCAGCCAAAAAATAAAAAATCTGAATCAATTGTATCTTGCAAACGAAACTGTAAGTAATGAGTGATCATTACAGATGGTTGCCAGATATATATCTTAGCAGTGCCTTGTATGCAACAGACTGTCAAAAGTGATATTTCTTATTAATTGTAATGCTCATTGTAGGTATACATATCTTTTTCTTTTGTCTCCACAACACAGCACATCCGAGTGTTAGAGAAGATGTCTACATTGTATAGTGTACCTGAGGTGCAATTAAAAATCTAGCTTTTAAATGTCTTTATAGTCCTTAGCACAGAGTTGAAGATATTAACTAATGGAATTATTTGCAAACAGATTCATAAGGAATATCTAGACATTCTCAAAGTTAATAATTAAAGTTACTAAATATGAAAGAGATCTGGTTGATTTAGCAGAACTGGTTGAATTGAGGTCAAAATATACTTTTCTTCACAATTTTGATAATATGTTTGAACAAGGTCCTCTCATTTTATTGCAATATTTGACTATCAGCAATAGGAAATGTTTTAAAATTGTACAAAAGGGTCAATTATACTGATGCCAGTTTAATATCATTGGATCATGAGCAAAAGAAATTATTTTGTACTTTTCATTTTAATAGAATGACTGGCTCTAAATCCAGTTTTATTTAAGATTAGAATTTCTTCTGAACGAGATATAAAGTGGAACTGAACTCAAGAATTCATTCCTGGTAATGAACATTAGTTCAAAATCCTACTTTGACATATATGAAAATGTGTTAAAAAATAAAACACATTTGATAGGCACACACATATTTTTTCAACATAAGCATAAGTATGGTGTCAAGTACTAACATAACATAAACTATTTTGAGGGTTTTAGTCACAGCACATATGTACTTTTTTCTTTCCTTCTACTTCAACATCAAATGCTAGAAGTGTAAGATCCACTTTAGAATAAATCAAGGGAATATGGGTATATGTCTCATTGTGAAATATATGTATTCTTAAAACATTCGACATAAATCTACTATCTATATATTTTCCATTCTAAATGCACATGGGAAGCTCCTGCACATGGTTCATCTTTAGGTCAACTCTTCACATGGAGCAACAATGGATCCAAGAGTTCCAGACTAATCCCACACCATTTGAGGAACAGAGAGTTCCAGTGAAAAGCAAGTATTTTCAAGCAGCAATAGCGAGCACTGTTCCATATTAGGGATGTATCCATCCATCCATACAGCAGTGCAAAACTAACTGTGATGTCAATTCCAAACAAGCTGCAGGGTTAAGTGTAGGGCAGACCTGCAAAATAAAACATGGGTTGGATTGATGAAAGAAGAGGAAACTAAATACAGCTGACCCTTGAACAACACGAGTTTGAATTGCACGGGTCAACTTATATGTGGATTTTTTCAATTTACTACAATTTATTTACTACACTATTTCACAATGCATAGTTGGTTGAATCTGCAGATAAGGAGGAACCTCAGATATGGAGGGCTGACTATATATTATACTCGGATTTTCAACTGCAAAGAGGGTCAGTGCCCCTAACTCCTGCGTTGTTCAAGAGTCAAATCAGGGGAATTCCATGGTGGTCCAGTGGTTAGGACTCGATGTCTCACTACCAGGGGCCAAGGTTCGATCCCTGGTCAGGGAACTAAGATTCCACAAGCTGCCGAGGAGTCAACTCAAATGGTCAAACAGCCAATGTTTGCCTCCTACAGCTAACATATCTGAATCTCTAGTGGTTTGACCATGGTATTTGCATTTTTAACAGATCTTCCTGGTGATTCTTATTGGATTAAACTGTAAAAATCATTCTTCACGTAAGGTCTCTGCATCTCTATAAGCACTCTGAATATTAAGATTAGTAAACATATTGCTCTACCCAATGTGGGTGGACATCATCCAATCCACTGAGGGCCTGTAGAGATTAAAAATTAGGCTAAGAGGGACTTCCCTGGCGGCCCAGTGGTTAAGATTCCGTGCTCCCAATGCAGGGGGCATGGGTTCAATCCCTGGTTAGGGAACTAAGATCCCACATAACGTATGGTGCGGCCAACAACAACAAAAATTAGGCAAAGAAAAGAAAATTTTACTCTCTCTGCCTGAAACAAGGTGGGATATTGGTCTTCCCTGTCCAGGGACTGGGAACCTACACCATCTGCTGGTAGGTTCTCAGGTCTTTGGACTCAGACTGGAACTATACCACTGGCTTTCTTGGTTCTCTAGATTGCATACAACATATCATGGGACTTCACAGCCTCCATAATCACAAGAGCCAATTCCTCATAATAAATATATAAATATATTTATTTATTATTTATTTTACATAAAAATTTTTATGGAGTATTATCTATTTATAATAGATAAATATATATATATGTGTGTGTGTGTGTGTATATATATAGAGAGAGAGAGAGAGAAAAAGAGAGAAAGAGAGAGACAGAGAGACAGAGAGAGAGAGAGATGGGAGAAAGAGATTAGTTCTCTATTGGTTCTGTTTCTTTGGAAAATCCTGACTAATACATTGCCCTGTTTTAAGAACGCTCTTTAATTACAGTAAGTGCCCTGTATATGAACGGGTTTCATTCTGAGAGCGCGTTCGAAAGTCCAATTTGTTTGTAAGTCCAACAGAGTTAGCCTAGGTTCCCAACTAACACAATCAGCTATATAGTACTGTACTGTAATAGGTTTATAATACTTTTCACACAAATAATACATAAAAAACAAACACAAAAAATAAAGAACACATTTTTAATTTTACAGTACAGTACCTTGAAAAGTACAGTAGTCCAGTACAACAACTGGCATACGGGTGCTGGCATCGAGTGAACAGGCAAGAAGAGTTACTGACTAGAGGAGGGAGAGGAGGTGGGAGATGGCAGAGCTGAAGGACTGTCAGCAATAGGAGATGGAGGGCAAGCTGCAATTTCCCTCACACCTGATGTTGATAGAATGCACGTTTGCATCTTGAAAGTTCACAACTTGAAGGTTCGTATGTAAGGGACTTACTGTATTGAGTTTTAATTAACTGATTTCTACAAAAAGGTTTTGTTCTTTCCGATGACCTCTGCAAAATGCTAGTTGTGGCTATGAGATTCTGTTGTCTCTCTCTCTCTCTATCCTATTCTATTCTCTCTATCTATCTCTGCATTTGCATTTGTGTTTGCTCATGTAGATGCTTCCTCTGATGAAACCACCACTACCTTCTTCATTTTTTTGTTGATGATTTGGCTACATGTGTCCATGGTGGAAAAGAAAGAGAAGTTGAGAATGACTTTAGACAAGAAAATCGCCAGCTCTTTCAAAAATATTCTAAAAACCAGACCCACCAATGAGCCTAAATATAGGCCACATGCAACTTCTGGCCATAACCTTCAACATCCTCCAGAAAAGTTAACACAGAACCAAGCACATTACTCTTTCATTACATTAAATTCTACCACGTGGATTCTTCTTGTTTTAACAGATATTCTCTCTTAGTCCATCTCCTTCTACATACACCATATATTCAGTGCTTGACATATTCTTGACACAGTAAGGCCCTGTGGTTGCAAGTTGGATTAGGTGGGGTCCTCTCTCAGTCCGTTATAGTCGTCAGTGTTATGAATGGTAACAGATAAATCAATACGTTACTATTGTGTTACATTAAAAGGGTCCCCAATTGCTCCTGAAGACCTGAGAATATTTTCACAAAAAGAACATAGATTTAAAGAAAAAGTGATGATTTACTAAGTGTAAAAGTAAAGGACATTACATACCAATGAAACAGTATGCATTGAGGGAAAGAGATATGGAAATGCATGATATTCATCATGAAGAGTATGTTTCTCAAATATGTGGCTAGAGGAGGGCAAGTGATATGGGGATGGTTACATGGGAGAAGGTGGAGCTAGAAAGAAATGTTTAACAAACCCTAATAAGGACCATAAATATCCACTGGACATTTTTAGGCAAGGGGTAACATCAGACATGTAATTTTAGAAACATACTTCTAGCATCATATAGCAGATTAAAGAGGTTGAAAGAAAGAGAGAAAGAAAGAGAAAGGGGGGGGAGGGAGGGAGGGAGGAAGGAAGGAGACTAAATGCAATAATTGCTCAATAATTCAAGCAAGATTTGGTGAGATCTGAAGGAAAGTACTGGCAGGAAGGCTGTCATGATAATTTGAATGTGTAAGATAAAATGTTTAGGGCTTTGAGGCTGATCGGACGGAATGGTGAAGGAGGAGACGGGGTGAGGATGACACCAAGGCTTCAAAAGTAAGTGATCTGAGAGAAAGTTGAGCCAATAAACCATATTTAATATTTTAATTTCTATTGGCTGTTCATGTTGTAACATATGCTAATTATTAATGGCACAGATTCACAGACTAGTGAATGCCACACAGACTAGGCTACTTTACCAAATTACAATTTTTAAAAATTCCTATGATTCTACTGCTTTTCACTTTGACAATGAGAATTCTCTGAAGCACATCGTAGAGGGTTTTTTTTTACCTTATGCATAGGTTTCCTAGGAGGCTTTTTCTGAATTAATTATCTGTGTCATCTCATTGATCCAAAGAACTTTATATTTAGTGACCATAACTATGTACTTGCTGGAGAGACATCTTCTGCACAGCTATACATCAAAGGCCAAATAGGCAACTGAGCTTCACTCAGCTTTTCTAGTAAGGAATTACTACAGAGATGAGAAGAGTGTAAGCATGGCAGTATATTTCAATTGATAATTTTTTTATCATTAATTATGGAAATTGGGAAATTAATCTTATCAGCTTCCGACTGACCCTTTGAAGGTATTTTCATTTCTAGGTTTGATATTCCCTCACCTCACTAATGCACATCACATTTCATTTCATACTTACGTTCTTAGCACTGTAATTTTATGTCGAGGCTTGTGATAGCAACATTTTCAATCCCTGCTCTTTAGAGATAAGAGACAATAAGACTCAGAGATAAATTATTTTCCCAAGATCACACAAAGGAGAATTTTAAATAAATAAAGGAATAAGTGGACAATTAAAACTGGGTCTAGGGCTTTGCCTTCTAAGATCTATGACAAAACATAGGGATCTCTCTAATGAATTGGAGAGGCATTTACGTCTAGGATATTAAGCTTCAGCCATGGAGTACGTATCCATTGGAAAAGTTCAGCAAAGATGGGTTTTAAGGGCCAGGAAAGAAGTCATTATCAGAACAACTTTCCCCAAAAAGGAGTAAGTAGATCCATGACATAAAGCTGACAAATTGATTCTAGGTGACCAGTTCATTCAAAGTACAAATAGTATGTGTGAGCTAGTTTGAGAAAGTGATCTGAAGAAGACCCAGTGGACCAAAGGAAGAATCCATACATTGGAGGAATGGCTCAGAAGGAAACTCAAGGTTGGCAGAATGCTGGCTACCTCATCCATGTCTCTGTTTTTGGAGTGATCCCATGAGCATCCTGAAGTCCTGAATTACGTGGTCTTATAATGGCAGACTGGTGAGACCCAATGGAAGTCCTAAGGCTCGCTGCTTATTACTAGTTTACTGAGAACTTCTTTAAAAGTTATCTTACTTCTAAGTAATGAGGTTGGGATGGGAAATGGAAGCCTGTAACTCAGGTTTGTATTGATGTCTTCTTTCCCCTTTTTTCTTTACCCACATCCCAAAATAACAGTATCACTGAATTCCTATTTTCAAAAATAACTCAAATTATTTTTGAAAATAATTATCCAAGAAAGGGATCTCAGAATAACTAAATACAAATTTTCAGGGTCACCAAAATGCCCTGGAACCCTGTCACTCCTTCAACAGATTGTGTGTAAGTGTGTGCGTATGTCTATGTTATGTGGATGTGTTATAACCAAGCTCTTTCTGACTGTAGCTCAGAAAATACATGAAAGGTAGTGATAAAGCTGCTGGTTTCTTCACCTTCCACGGTTTGGTGCATAAGAACAATTTGAGACTTCAAGGTATCAAATAAATGAGTTTCCAGGTTGCTATCCCCTAGAAACTAATTGAAATCACGTGCTTTTTCCACATAAAGAACAGGTTTGACAGTGCTTCTAAAAATGAGAAGCGGGAAGTAGCACTCTATTCCTTGTGGTGCTCCACAGTTCAGCTATGGACTCCAGAGTGACTCTAATGATTGCAGGTTTAGTGAAGAACAAATCGTATAAATAACACAAAGTTCAAAATAACTTTCAGCTTGGCTGCCTCGAATTATGCAGAGTAACTAGGGTATTCTGTTTCACTTTGGCGCTGGGGTTTCAAATGAGATTGCAGGGACCCCCTCCGGCGCAAGAAGCAGGATGAACACTTTACACTAACCCAGGAATTCTCCGACACTCAGTCAGCTTGCCAGTTTCCCCATAGAGTGTGTTAACCAACCAGAAAAACCTAACATAGAAAAGCTTAAATTTGAAATCACGGCCCTGTGGTAAAATCTGTCAATGCTCGCACTACCTACATTGGCTATGTTCATGTGAAAGGGTCATGTCACTCCTTCCCCGCAACCTCAACATATACTTACTCCCACCATAATGTTTCCCTTAGAATGCACCAAGATTCACCCAGAAAATGTTTCAATGTTCAGTACTGTTTTATCAAAGTCATTTTTAGACAGTTTCACTAACTTTAAGAACAAGAAATCTTAATTTTAAAACAGTGGCAGCACGTAATAGCAATGTTTTACAGCATAATTACTGCTGTTCAAAAAAAAAAGTAAAACCAAAACAAACAAAACACATATGTCATCAAATAACTGATTTTTAAGGAAAGCCTTTTTGAAAGAATTAATATGTATTATTTTAGAGAACACTGAAGCCTAGTGATGTGTTCATTAAAGTAGCAAATTAAACAAGAGTCTTCCTATCCATGAGCTACATCTTTCTCCCACCAAATTTATCCCTTCTGAAATGAAATTCCAAGTAGATGCTGTTTTTTTCTAAATATTCTTTTATGGTTCATTAAGTGCAACAGATAAAGCCCAAACTTTTTAGCGCTCACTTGTTCAGTCTCATCTTCTGATATCCACCCCTACATTCTCCTATATGCCTCCTACACTCTCCAAGGCATCATCACGGCCCATGTTTCCATCACTTTATACAAAATATTTAAATCCCCTTAAATGCTTCCCTTTTCCATCAACTGCAGAAATCTTACTTCTTCTTTAAGTCTCTTTTTGCACATTACCTTCTCTGTGAAGAAACCCAATGTTTCCAGAGAAGGCTTAATTCTTCTATGAGTCTAATAGAGCATAATTTATACCCTCTCTCTAACTGCTGATTGCACTATATTAGACATCTGTGTTCATCTATCAGTTTCACCTAGTAAACTGTGCATTCAATAAGGGAATCTTCATTTCCATCATTTCTTTACTTAAATTCCCAGATTACTGTTTGACGGTAGTGGTGGATCTCAAACATTAGTATTCATCAGAAGCTCCCAGAGACTTCTTAACGTACAGGTTGCTGGACCACAACCACAGACTTTCTGATTTAGAAGCTCTGGGTAGGGCTTGGTCATAATCATTTCTAACAAGCTCCCAGGTGATACTGATGCTGTTGGTGAAGATTCTTTGAGAACCACTGACTTACATAAGGAACTCAGCAACACTCTATTTTGTTGAATATATGAATTAATATGGGCATGTTTATGATCCCTGTACCTAACTGCAGATAGATCTGAGATCAAATAACTGATCTTTCAAGTACTATTTCTATACATGGACATTTTAATCTGCTTTCTGTTGTTTTTCCTCAGAGAAGCTGTTTTCTATTACTGCTTAAAATGATTTAAGAAAAAAAAAAAAACTTATTTTCTCAGAGTGTCCATGAGTGAGGAGTCTGCACATATTTCAGCTGAGTCCCCTACCCAGGTCTCACAAGGCTGCAATTAATGTGTTGGTCAGGCTGCCTTCTGACCAGAGGTTTGACTGAAAAAAGATCTTTTTAAAAAATCTCCCTTAAGTTTTTGGCAGAATTAATTTCCTTGTGCTGTAGAAATGGCACCTTACTTCTTTAGGGCAAGCAGGAGACTCTCTGACTTCTCTGACCCAGTCTTAGCCACTTGACTATATTGCCCTACACTTTTGAGGTTCTACACCATGATTCAAGTTCCTCCCTTATAGTCCACCCGGGACATTTGTATTCATCCTTCCATACCGACATTCTCCATGGAGGGTATGGCTCATATATCTGTGCTCCCAAGATGACCAATCACTACTTCTGCCTAAGTACTACATATCACACTGAATTATAATTATTTGTTTAGAATCTGCCTTCCCATCTAAAATGCTAAGTTCTTACAAAGAAGATAAAATGTCTTCTTCATTTGCTGAACAGATTGTACTCTTTTATAGGAGTCACTTGATTAGATCAGACCACCTAGGATGAGTAACTCAAAATCAAATACTTTGGGACCTCAATTACACCTGAAAACTCCCTTCACCTTTGGCAAGTCACAGTTTCTGCCTGAACTCAAGGGAAAAGATTATATGTGGTTGTGTTTCATTGGGGGTCACCTTAGGGTATATAGGCTTTGTATAAACTGAATGTTTGTGTTCCCCAAAATTCATATGTTAAAACATAATCCCCTACATTAAGATATTCAGAGGTAGGGCCTTTGGGAGGCTATTAAGTAATGAGGGTAGAGTCCTCATGAATGGGATTAGTGCCCTTATAAAAGGGACTCTAGAGAGTTCCCTTGCTCCTTCTACCATATGACGGCACAGCAAGAAGACTGTCATCTATGAACCAGGAAGCAAGCCCTCACTGTCTTCCCATCCTCCAGAACTGTAAGAAATAAATGTCTGTTGTCTATAAGCCACCCAGTCTGTGGCATTCTGTTATAACTGCTTAAACAGACTAAGATAACACTATAATAGCTTCCCCATTTGTAAAGTATGGAAGTAATAATACTTACCCTCAGGCCTATCGAAGGAATTCAATGAGACAAAGTCAGAACAATATTGGTATACAGTAAAAGCTTAATAAATATTAGCCACCATAGTAATTATTTACATAGTTTATCATATGTCAATTATCATTACTTAATTCTTCCTAATATGCATTTATTGTACCTCCAATAAAGTAACTGAGGCTGGAAAAGACGACCTAATCATGTTTATCAGGCTTTGCAGCTGAAGAACAGAGACTTTATTCCATTCTTCAAAATGTATTTTGAGGGAAAAAGCAGCAACCAATCCCCCACAAGGAAGTGACAGGTAGGCTCATAAGGAGATGTGTGGGATTTTCTGAGCATGTCCATAGTCACAGTGCATCTTAGAGCTTTAGTGGAGGGTTTACCTGAATAATGGTAGCAATCAAATCAATGGGCATCGATAGTGTTGTCGGATGCAGCTGCCGATGGTTGCCTCCCCCTGAGGGTCTTGGTAAACACTTCTAAGTTAACATTTCAGATCCCTGAGTTATTATTCAGAGGGCTTTGTCTCTGAATAATTGCAAGATTTCTTCATTGCCGCAATAGGCATATTCTGGGTCTTGTAGCAGTGCTGGAAGCACAGACAGCAGACCAGTGAAGCAGTGGATCTGGTGCCTTCTAAGCAGGAGGAAGTACTGTGATAAGGTTAGATATGTATGCGCTCTAGGAGCAAACCAGGATTCTGTGTGTTTATATGTTTTATCATTATCAAGCTCTGTTACTGGGCAATTACATGACCTAGCTAAACCCAGGCTTCTTCATTTGTCGAATAAACATAACCATTTCTAAGGTTTAGTATTGATTAATGCATTGCCTTCTATAAAACAAGGTCAGTTGGTAGCCATTTTGTTGTTATTGCTATTTTTGTTATTATTTGTGTTACTAAAATGCCTAACACAGAGACTGACTCATGGTACAGAGTCAATGATGATCCCCATTTATTCAAAGACCTTAATATTTAAAGCTTAGATGGAGCAAAGGGATTGGATAACATTAGATGTTCTGGAAGCTAAGTTTGACTTTGGAGTCAAACCACATGTGTTCAGATCCTTCCTGATACTTGTATGACCTGGAGCATGCCATAAACTATTTATGCCAGTTGCCTCATTTGTAAAATGTTGATGACTCATAAGGCTGCCATGAACATTGGAGAAGATGATCTGATAGATTTCTTATCCAATGCCTAATACATATTAAGTACTCAGTGGGGGAGAAATATTAGAGAGTGATAATGGGAAAAAAGCAAGAATTTAAAATCATTCGTCTGACTCCAGAATCCAAAATCTTAGCCATTTAACTCTATTGTGGTAACTCTATTGTGATAACATTTAACTCTTTTGAGGCTCTTATCATTAGTCAAGCTCCTCCTCTGTAGTCTACCCAGAAAATTTGTATTCATCCTTCAATTCTGATTTTCTCCCTGTAGATTGTGCCTAATATGTGTGTGCTCCCAAGGCAACCAATCACCACCTCTGCTTAAGCACATACATCACACTGAGTTATAATTATTTGTATAGCATCTGTCTTCCCATTGAAAATACTAAGTTCTGGTAAAGATAACCTTTATTCTTCTTCATAGCTGTTCTGAACAGCTAGCACAGAACCCAACTAACAGTAGTTGCTTAATTAACCTATATTATAAGATGAGTGACTGAATAAATAATGAGCAGAACAATAAATGAATGTTCCCTGACAAAATTTTTCAAAGTTATCTTTGTAATGTAAGCATATCTGGCTAGTGAGAAATGTAATTTCCATTTGCACATAGCAGATCCCTTTCAAATTCCTTGAGTGTGAGGTGGATGGACCTAGAATCTGTCATACAGAGTGAAGTAAGTCAGAAAGAGAAAAACAAATACCATATGCTAATACATATATATGGAATCTAAAAAAAAAAACTGGTTCTGAAGAATCTAGGGGCAGGACAGGAATAAAGACGCAGACGTAGATAATGGACTTGAGGACACGGGGAGGGGGAAAGGTAAGCTGGGACAAAGTGAGAGCGTGGCATGGACATATGTACATTACCAAATGTAAAATAGATAGACAGTGGGAAGCAGCTGCATAGCACAGGGAGATCAGCTCGGTGCTTTGTGACCACCTAGAGGGGTGGGATAGGGAGGGTGGCGGGGAGACGCAAGAGGGAGGAGATATGGGGATATATGTATACATATAGCTGATTCACTTTGTTATACAGCAGAAACTAACACAACATTGTTAAGCAATTATACTCAAATAAAGATGTTAAATAAATAAATAAATAAAATTATTTGAGTGATGACTGTAAAAACATGATTCTCTGCGCTCAAATCTCTTTTTAGAATTCCACTTTGACAGATAAATTTATTCCAAATATTCCTACAAAATTCTCTCCACAGCTGTTTCCAATCACCCCAATAAATCCAACAATAAAAGAAATAATGTAGAAAAGGAACCAAAATATTTCCTAAGTTATTTTCTACTGTATGTTCATATTAAGCTATTATTTAGTTACTTTATTTTCAAGAATTTGAATTCTTGTTCCATGCTTTTCATTATTTTAAAATAAACAAGTTCCCTACTGTTCCATCCTCGCCACATTCTTCCAAGCAGATAATCCTTTTAAGATACCTATAATATGACTTCCTAAGACCTGATAAACAGAAAATAAAAAGAAGCCAATGTTACTTAGAAGACATGGGGGCTCTGTGGAAAATCTCTTGGGAGGAAAAAAAAAAAAAGAAATGGGTAATTATCTTTGGTTAATTGATTGGAACCCATACTAACGGATGACAGTTCAGATGAGTGGACTCTGATGATTGGTAGGGAATTATGTAGGTCCTATAGAAGGACTAAGAAGTGAAATAGGTAGAAACACCTAAAAACAAGAGTCTCAGAGAAAGAAAAAAGGAGAAGTATAATTTCTTCAGCCCTGTGTATGAGGTATCATTCTAGTCTTTGGATATTTATACACACAAAAAAGCATCCAAATAGCATCAGTCCATCTGCCCGCTGCTGTAAAATCTACATCTCACAACAGGTAAGTACTCCTGACAACCACGGTATATTTTTTCGATGATTTTTTTTTCAATTGCTTTTACTGTCCCCTCTGCTTTGACTGAAATTCTCTGTTCCCCATTGCTTTATTCTTTACTCAGGCTTAATTCTTCATACTTTAAACCTGAATTCAAGTATCAATTCTTCCAGAAAATCCTGCATGTCCAATCCCCTGCCTGTATCTAGTACTTTACTATGTACCTTTATGCTGCCCTAACAACCTGTGGGTCTGTTTTGTTGCATTTACTTGTTTATGTCTATCTTTCCAGTCACCAACAAATTATAGCTAAATAAATAAAAGTTGGATGGATGATATAATTTCACTTCATAGAATTCCTATAAAATAGGTGTTATCCTCTGAACCTTAAACACACAATGAATAAATTGTCAAATACCCAGAGCATCAGCATCAGCTCCATTATTCAAAGCCATATCTGTTATATTTACGGATCATGCTCTTGGGACTCCACAACATTATAACAGTTTAATTAACATATTACCTCTCAAATGGGAAAATGGTTATTGCTTGGGAAGAATAACGATATGGACCTGACAAAGAAAATAAGGATAACTTCTACATTCTTAATGAGAAAAAGCAAAAGAAAGAAAGGAAATAAACATTTCTGATTGATGTGAGAAGTTAAAATACATTCTGTGCAATGAAATCTGTGTTCTTCATACATGCTAGGAAGATATGTCAGAAAAAAAGCCATAATCCATCCAAAGTATTATAAAGTCTCTCTTGTGCTCCTATTAATAGAACTCTTAGATGAAAGAAAAAGAGCAATGGTCTTGGATCCAGGCAAACTGAATCCATTTGTCAGACCTGATAAGCACAGCAAAACTGGCATTTTTAACAGTGTGACCTTAGATGTGTTACTAGACTTTCTAGGCTTAGCTTTCACATGTGAAAATTGGATACCATGATATCAATGTCATAGAGGTGTTGCAAATTAGATAATTAATATAAAATGCCCATCACAGTATCTGCCACACACTAAATATTCAGTAAGAGATGATGATAATGATCATAATGACACCTAAGTCAAGCCATCTTAACTCCCTGAACCACAATGTTCTTAGCTGAATATGTTTTGCATAATCAAAGGATTGTAGGGAGGATCCTAAGTGATGATTAATTCATCTTAAGGAATTGATATGCATATGCAGGACGATGAAATTCTTGATTTACAGCACTCAGGATTGTAATAACTTTCTGCTTTTGTTAAGAAAGCCAGTGGGTCAAGGGACCAGGAAGGCTTCATTTCTATCATGGCCTATCAGCACCATCTTACCATGAAAAGGGAGATGCAAGCAAGCACAAAAGAGGAAACCAAAGGGAAAGTATGGCACTGTTTTATTTTCAATATTAGATAGGCTTGTTCTCAAAACTCTAGCACAATGCTCTTTGAAAGTGAGCAGCTGGCGAGGGTTCAGCTGTAACCCTGAAAAGAAAGGAGTTCTCCTTCCTTTTACATCCAAATCATTCTACCAAATGGCTGCTTAAAATCTGAGTGCATCCTTGGATATCTGCATATAAGAGTGGAGGGAAAGCAAAGCCAGCTCTCCTGCTTGATGTTTCATCCATTTGGTCTGCCTTCTTATTTACCTTCCTAACACATTTTCCAAAGATTAGATTCTTCGGAAAGCTGACGCTGTGACAGTTAGGAATGTACTGGTTTGGTTGGGGAGTCATCCTTTAAAGAAAATAGTAAGAAGCATGAGTGGGCAGGGGGGCTGTAGGATTGCAAGGCAGATCTGACAAAGTCTTCTTCGTAATCCCAATAAGGAAGTGTGGCTCAAAGATTATCCATCATAAAAAAAAAAATAAGTTATCCATCATATTGAGTGGAAATGGTCAGACTTTTTTTTTTTTTTTTTACCAGTGCTTTGCTTAATAACTGGATTAAGGCCACATGAGGGAGTGATCTAGGCTAGAGAGTTCCTGAAACAGACCCTCAAAATGCTACCAAGTAAAGTCTGTCAACAACCACACTCCATGCAGATGGACAGTAAGCCTTTTCTTGAAGAGGAATCTAAGTGATACATCTCAGTATCTTCAATACAAATAATGATCTGGTGAACCACTTACATAATACAGTCAGAGATCTCAAAACTGATACTTGCTCTTCTGGTAGAAACACTAACCACCTAAGGGTCAGAACTGTGCTCCTTCTTTTCCTCTCTCAAAATGATGACCATGATAATGATGGTGATCAGTGAATTCCAAATCAACTTCATCTGCTCTAAACTGTGTGCTTCTGCCAGAGGACCTTCCTATATATTTTAAAGTATTGATGGAATAAAATGTCTTAAAAAAAAAGAAATTAAATTGTTCTATGTTGAGAAACTGAAAATTAATAAGAAAAGAAACAAAAAGATTGTAGCATTCATTATACTCTGACACAATTTTTGAGATCATTCTTGGGGTAGATATTTTCTCCAGGGGTTAGTAAGTATGAAGGAATGAATGAAAGCTATAGTAATGAATGAAATTCAAATATTCAGTGAACACAAACTATTCCAATTAAGTTGTACTTTTAATCATCTGCATACTTTCTTGAAATAAAATATTTAAGCCTCTTTCCTCAAAAAAAGAGCAATTTTCCTCAGAAACCCACTGAAGCCTGAACTGAAATATGAGGAGGCTACTCAGTCATGAATTCTACTAGACAGAGAGACAAATAATCCCACATAGTTTCATTTAATCAACTAAACCCATCTGAGAAATGCGAGGTTGGGGTACTAAGTCAGGTTGGAGATTACACATGTCAGTAGAGTTAATGGCCTTTCTTTTTTGAGAAATTGGCATGGGGACAGAATTATATTTAAACTTGTAGCTGGGTGAAGTAGGAAAGCACTTAATTTAGCATATTCCATATTACCCAAGTGCACACTGGAATAATCAACTAATTGATTAACATTTTATTGAGCACCTATTATATACCAGCTAAAATGTTAGACTCGGGGGCTCACAGGTAGGTGTCAATAAAATAAAAGAATTAAGTGCTAGGATATGACTCATACGACTCACTGATCAGTTAACTAAGGCTGATTCACTTCCATTGCCTAAGAGTTTTCCAATAAAATTCCCATGAAAAGAAGAGCGACTGTTTCAAATTTACCACAATACTGAAAGGCATGCAAATTGTTCAAATGTCTTTGATATAATTGCCATGAGTTACAGTGTGGAGAGACTCAATTGAGAAGAAATCAGAAGTTGAAGAGGGACTTCCCTGGTGGCACACTGGTTAAGAATCTGCCTGCCAAGGCTGGCGATACGGGTCCAAGCCCTGATCTGGGAAGATCCCACATGCTACAGAGCAACTAAGCCCGTGTGCCACAACTACTGAGCCTGCACTCTAGAGCCTGCGAGCCATAGCCACTGAGCCCCCGTGCCACAACTACTGAAGCTTGCATGCCTAGAGCCCATGCTCCGCAGCAAGAGAAGCCACTGCAATGAGAAGCCCACACACCGCAACGAAGAGTAGCCCCTGCTCACCACAACTAGAGAAAGCCCACAAGCAGCAATGAAGACCTAACACAACCAAAAATAAAAAAAAAATTAAAAAGTTGAAGAGATTTATGGCCTACCACCCAGAACGTCCATCAAAAAACTACTTCCTTCTATCCAGCCAAAACACATGCTCTGCTCCTTTCCTTTGTTTCATTATGTAAATTACTGAGCTAAGTTCTGGGAGTGAAGGTTGGCTGCTACATTCTGAAATATGAAGTCAGATAGATTTTGCAAATAGAAAGAAACCGGTAGACTTTTTGATGATGGTCATTCTGACCGGTATGAGATGATACCTCATTGTAGTTTTGATTTGCATTTCTCTAATGATTAGTGATGTTGAGCATCCTTTCATGTGTTTGTTGCCAATCTGTATATCTTCTTTGGAGAATGTCTATTTAGATCTTCTGCCCATTTTGGGATTGGGTTGTTTGTTTTTTTTTGATATTGAGCTGCATGAGCAGCTTGTAAATTTTGGAGATTAATCTCTACAGACAATAAATGCTGGAGAGGGCATGGAGAAAAGGGAACCCTCTTGCACTGTTGGTGGGAATGTAAACTGATACAGCCACTATGGAGAACAGTATGGAGGTTCCTTAGAAAACTATAAATAGAACTACCATACAACCCAGCAATCCCACTACTGGGCATACACCCTGAGAAAACCATAATTCAAAAAGAGTCATGTACCACAATGTTCACTGCAGCTCTATTTACAATAGCCAGGATGTGGCGGCAACCTAAGTGTCCATCAACAGATGAATGGATAAAGAAGATGCGGCACATATATACAATGGAATATTACTCAGCCATAAAAAGAAACAAAATTGAGTTATTTGTAGTGAGGTGGATGGACCTAGAGTCTGTCATACAGAGTGAAGTCAGTCAGAAAGAGAAAAACAAATACCATATGCTAACATATACATATGGAATCTAAAAAAAAAGGTTCTGAGGAGCCTAGGGGCAGGACAGGAATAGACACAGACATAGAGAATGGACTTGAGGACACGGGGAGGGGGAAGGGTAAGCTGGGACAAAGTGAGAGAGTGGCATGGACATATATACACAGGTAAATGTAAAATAGATAGCGAGTGGGAAGCAGCCACATAGTACAGGGAGATCAGCTCTGTGCTTTATGACCACCTAGAGGGGTGGGAGGGAGACGCAGAAGGGAGGAGATATGGGGATATATGTATATGTATAGCTGATTCACTTTGTTATAAATCAGAAACTAACACACCATTGTAAAGCAATTATACTCCAATAAAGATGTTAAAAAAAAAAAACTTCCTTGTAAGAAGAAACTGGAACAAAGGGAGCAATACACATAATGGGATTGTGAATTCTGATGAGAAAATGTAAGGGGAAAGAACCAGGGCTTTATTTTCTTTGCATGGTTTTGAATTTGGTTTAACATTCTGTCATAGTTGTTGTGTTTTAGAAGAATGTCTTTCAGGAACTTGCTTGTGTTTCCTTTGCTTTAATGGAGGCATCATCCCGAGGTTGTATGGCACACTGGTGTGGAGTGGGGGAGTCAGATCTATGGGCACCCTGCCTGGCTCTGCCACTCCCTAGCTATGTGACTCCTGGTAAGTTACTTCTACCTCTGGAACCCACTTTCTTCATCCATTAAATGGGGATAATAAAAGTACCCATCTCATGCAGTTATTGACGGTCCAGTGAGATGATGCAGAAGGTCTTGGCACACAGTAGAAGTTTAATAAACATTAGATGTCATTTAAAAAAAAAAGATGTTAAATTAAAAAAAGAGAGGAAAAAAAAGAAACAGGTAATGGAGGAGATGTAGTAATTGTATCTTCTCATATGTTCATTTAGGTAGAGAAGAATCATGAAAAATTTTCAACTATAAAGAAAAAAATAATTCCCTCCATTCATTTATAACTTCTATCAGGCAGAGATATCAATAGATACACATGGACATGGCTACCCACACATCACCAATTAGAAGGACCAGAACAGATTCTTGCTGAATCCCATCAGAGCCTCACCTGACTTTGCCTAGGAGGTCTATACAAGATATCCTATAACTCAACATCTGAAAAGTACATTCTAAAGACCCAGATGTTTACAAGTGAAGCATAAAAGGGAGAAACAGACCTTAACTCAAATAGGGAACAAACAACTGTGCAACACATACACAAAGGCACACTATGTTCCACTTATGAAAAGATATTTAGCTTGAAAAATAACAATTTCCAAATAACAAAAAGTTGAACTTTATTCGAAATTAGGGAATTGCAAAATAAGATATTTTCACCTACCACATTGGCAAATACATATATTTTAAAGATAATACTTCAACTGTACCTTTTTGAAGCCACTGCTCTCAGAGTAGGAATTTTGGGGCTTAAAGGATGAGTAGATATCTGTTAAGAGATAAAGGTATGAAAATACATACCAAGAAGAGGAAACAGCATCTGAAAAGGGACTGAATCCTGAATAAACATGACATTTTCTAAAATGAAAAAAGCACAAGTTCATAATGTTTGGAGTTAGGGCTGTATGGTGGTAGTAAGACATGAAGGGAGCCAGGTAAATAGAGAGTGGGGGCACACTCAGAGCGTTGGAATTCAAGCTGCAGAGTTTGGGTCTTACTGTGCAGGCCATGTGGAGTCACTGAAGCCCTGGTCATTATCTTCTTGGAGCTCTGGTCAGAGGTGTTTCTTTTGAATCTTGCTATAGTGGCCTCTACACAAAACTGGAAGTTGAAGTGACTGTGCTCAAGAGAGGCGGTGGGATGTACTCAGTACCATACAAGTTACTGATTTTATTGCCAAGGGAAAATCCATACCACACGTTGCTACAACATGCATAATCATCCTTAAAAAGAACTATGCCTACAAAAGCATCTGAAACAGTGCAAAAGTCTGTGGGCTTTTTTGGTATTATATGCAAATACATTTTCGTTTCTTCTCTCAATCTGTTCCCATCTATCCTTTTTTAACAATATTCTGCAGGGCTTCCCTGGTGGCGCAGTGGTTAAGAATCCACCTGCCAATGCAGGGGACATGGGTTCGAGTCCTGGTCCAGGAAGATCCCATATGCCACAGAGCAAGGAAGCCCGTGAGCCACAACTACTGAGCCCACGTGCCTCAAATGCTGAAGCCTGCGCACCTAGAGCCCATGCTCCACAGCAAGAGAAGCCACTGCAATGAGAAGCCCGCATAACATGACGAACAGTAGCCCCCGCTTGCCACAACTAGAGAAAGCCTGCGTGCAGCAACAAGACCCAACGCAGCCAAAATTAAATTAATTTAAAAAAAAGAATACTCTGCAAAACATTTTTTTAATTAAAAAAATTGGAATAAGCACCTGATCATTTGTATCAATTATTGAGTACTTTGGATATTTTCCATGAAAAACACTTAGAATGGATTGTTCTCTGAAGGTTTTGAAGTTATATTGTTTATCAGTACTAAGTCCCTCACACATGCTTACTGTCGAAAGACAAGAATTAAAGATATGAATTGGGCTACAGTCTGAGACCTAGGGAAGCTTCAGCCAAGTGGCATGGACTTGACAGTGAGAACCTGGGCTATAAGAGATGTACAGCTTTCTCAACTGAACACCTCTGCTAAGGTACTCTCTCCAGCTCCTTTCTGATGTTTATAAATATGTATATAATAAAAACTACACAGTGATAGAAGACTGGGTTAGAATGAGACCTTTCTCATCATAGGGATGATGTAAGCATTACGTGGAATAGTATATGCAAAATGCCTGGCCTAGTACCTGGAACACAGTAGATGATCAAGTCAATGTTTAGCTTTGTCTCTTACCATTACTCCCCTACCTCTAGTCTCTTAAACTATCAACTCCTTGTGGGTGAGGCATTCATCTTTATATGTGTGGTCATCACATAGCATCTTACCATATACATTGGAATTGCTCAATAACTGCTTCTCAACATGACAGCTCTCTCTGCCTAAATTCTTTCATCTATAGAGTCACAGTGGAAAACATTCTTCCCAAGCCTGAACAAAGGATTTCACATGTATCTGTTTGGCATAAAAAACACTCATGATAAACATTCAATAAATATTAACCATCATACTATAATACAGGGGCAGTGTAGTGCCAGCATTAAGCACATGCTCTTAGCAGCCAGACTGTTAATAATAGCTGTGTGACTTTGGACAAATTATTTTAATGTTGTGCCTCCATTTCTCATCTGAAAAGAGGGATTGATAATAGTACCTATGTCAGGAGTGTTGGGCTTATTAAAGTAGTTAACATAAGCAACACAGAACAATGTCTGACATATAGTAAGCACTATATAATGTCTACTATTTTATTATAATCCTCCCTTCAGAGATGAATAAATGAGACATGAAAAGACACACAACCCATTCTTGTCATCCCTATTGTTTCAGACCCTACAAAGGAGGCGGACAGGGGTAATTCTTTAGGGTTGGCTGCTCCAATCACCAGCTGTCACTCTGTTAGACAGATTTCTGGTGCAACTCGTTACGAACACTGTGATAACCCCAGAATGCGTTTGCCTTCTGCTGCCTTAGGCTTTTGCAAATGTTCAAACCTCGTCTCTGCTTTCCCTTCTTTTCTTCCTTGTCAGTTGTCACCTTTGGATTCTAGGCTGAAGCCAACGTCAGTCATTTAAGCAAACTTGAGTGGTGCTGTGGGCTGTTCTTTGAACCCCTTCCAGCAAGCTCATGGTGTTCATCTGTGCGGAGAGAAGTCTGCCCCCAAAATTCTCAGCACTTGAGGGCTTCCAAGCATTTCCATGGTCTCTCTGTGCATCTCTACTGCAAATTCCTATGTCAGAAAGTTGACATAGTCTGAATTGGGAGTAAAATATTACTTTTTGGTGTGTCTTGTTTAAGGGTAAAGCATTTCAAATCTTGGTACTGGGTATTTTATCTCAGTGAAATCAAAGTAGGTTTAATCCTGTGGTTGGTTTGTTTGTGTTTGCTTTGGCAATATTCCTCCATATTCTCAGTCTGTTTGAGATATATTTTAGGTTTTTTCACCTCTTCAAAGATACCTACTTTTAGGTCCAGATTGCCACTTTCTAGCTATGGACTGGTTATTTTAGGACTTAACATTTCAGTGGGAATAGATAAAGATTAATCATCATGGTCACAAACAAGTGTATAGGTATTGAGATGAGATAAGTTAATGAATAAAAAGAACATGAGCTATGAAAGCAGTGAATATGCCTGTCTAAATATGAGGATGGTAGGGAAGACACCTTGAAGAAGTTATATTTGAGCAGAAATCTGAACACTGAGTATGAATTCACAACAGCAAAAAGAAAGTGCTCCAAGGAGAGGAGATAGATGTGCAAACATGCAAAGGCACAGTTGCTGGAAGGAGTATGGTCTGTTTCAGAATCTAAAGGGTCAATGAAAGAGAACCAAAACTGCATCTATAAAATTGAGCATCACAGAGGTCAAGTTTGAAGCAAGGAGTCTGCCTTGCCTTTTGTAATCTAGAATTATAAAAATGGCACTTTAATTCCTGTTAGGCTACTAGTTCCTGTTGTGAATCCCTTAAGCAATAGAACCTTGGCAGAAGAAGAGAGTTGTTTCTTAAGACCATCCAGCTCTTCCTCCATTATTTGCTTCTGTGCCTCCAACTCTTTTTACCCACCACTCCCACTCTATAAATTGCTGCTGGTTCAGTATTCCCAAAACAAATTTTATTCTATTTCTTGGATCAGTGGATGCTGTTTATATTCTTGTAGTTATGATACACTATTTCCAATCTGGCCCCAACCAACCTTCATTATTCTCTTGTGGCGGGGGTGGGGGAACTTTGCTTGAAATAGCTGCCTTCCTCTCCCTAAAATATTGTATTTGCTGCAGATCCATGGATCTTAGCTCTCAACCACTTGATATATTCTTCATTCTCATTTCAGTCCCTATGATGCCATGGTCCAACTTAATTCCTATCCCTCCAGGAATAACAGCAAATAGTCATTGGTTATTCCTCCAAGTTGCTTATTTAATTTTATTTTCATATTATTTTGTCCCCATTAAATATAAGTTGTTTGAAATACAGGGTCATATATTTCATTTTCTATTAGCCACAGTATGTAGTCTCATGTTTTTCTGTTTGGAAATGAGCAAGATAGCTAAAGACAGGGAGGTTGAAGAAGTCCCTGTCCTCAGTGCTTTGTGACCACCTAGAGGGGTGGGAGGGAGGGAGACGCAAGGTATGGGAACATATGTATATGTATAACTGATTCACTTTGTTATAAAGCAGAAACTAACACGCCATTGTAAAGCAATTATACTCCAATAAAGATGTTAAAAGAAGAAGTCCCTGTCCTAAAAGACGTGAAAATTAAGAAAGTATACATCACTAAGATATTATGGTGAGGTAAACGAGACACTTAAAACTCTCCGTACAATGCATTATCGGTTACTAAACTTCATACACTAAAAATCATAATCTTTGAGAATTATGAGCTTTCCCAATGATCCTAAGTTTTAGGTCTTGGTCAGGCTTAGTCAAGGCACAGTGCTTCCCGAAGCATCTAACAGTGATTTCAACACAGTTCTTCAGAGATTCTATATGAGGGAATAAATACCCTACAAATAGAAACTTCTCATTCTAATCATCTTAAACCAACCACATGGACCATTTAAATAAAGTACTTTTGACATACAGAAACTTAAGCAAAAACCATTTATGTTTGGACTTTAGTGATCAAACAAGAAAATAAGGTGTAGTATCCCATTTCTTTTACCATGTTTCAGTCACAGATCAGGATATTTCCCACAGTTGACACTATCCTTGGAGTATGTGTTTCCTCAATTATAAAATATTATCAGTACTAGCAGAAGCTTTCTCTTAAGTACTCTTGATCACTTCTGCTTCCCCTAATATCTTACTGAAGCTCCCCATCAAGTCAAACCTCTAGTCCTTCAGAGTTAAGAGGCATCCAGTATAAAAATATTTGTCAATACACTTGAATATGTGTTACAGCTCTGCTAACTAACATGGGAAGAAGAAAAGGTAGAGTCTTAATTAATCAACTCAGCCATAACAAAATACCATAGACTCAGTGGCTTAAACAATAGAAATGTGTTTTCTCACAGTTGTTAGAAGTCCAAGATCAAGGTGCCAGCATTGTTGGTTTCTGATGAGAGCTCTCTTTCTAGTGGTAGATAGCCACCGTCTTGCTGTGTTCTCACATGGGAGGGAGAAAGAGGGGGAGCAAGCTCTCAGGAGTCTTTTTAGGAAAGGCACTAATCCCATCATGGGGGCTCCACCTCATGACCTTACCTAAAGGTAAATATTTCCCCAAGGCCTCATATTCAAATACCTTCACAGTGGGAGCTAGGACTAGAACATGTGAATTTTGGGAGACAATTCAGTCCATTGCAAGTAGGAATTAGGTCAGTTCCCATTTCAGTAGATTACATAACAGTAATCTCTGGATAGTTAATTTATTATTAGAAACTCCAAGGAACTTAATTCCCATAATGTTATCACATGTATTCAGAAAATCTCTTTGACTTTCTTCATGTTGATGAACAGAGAACTGTCAGTACACTGGACCCAAGCCTACAACATTGCATCAGCCCTAGACAAATGGATACCTGCTTCCTGCTTCCTGAATGTCACCAGATACAAGACCTCCGCACTTTTATTATATTTACCATAACAAGACATGTGGACACATTTCTCTGAAATAGAATTGAGTTGATATTGTTTGCTATCAGTTACATTTGTATTGCCTAATACATATTTACATCTAATCCATCCTAATAATTTTAATTAGTTAAAAAAATAACCAAATATAGAGTATATAAAATATTAGCACTCAGGCATATTCAGATAGGCAAGCATTTCCAAGATCATTTTATCCCATGACACTTGCCCCCAGCAGGAGTTGAGTGCATGTTTGCTGATGGATGTATATCATATGACAACACTAGAGCTGACTGAAACCTGGCTCATTCCAAAGACAGCAGGGGATAATGGCAGGGGGTGGGGTGGAGGAACTGTGAGTTTAGTTTTAATATGCTACACTTTAAGGTGATTTTCTCCCTCACTGAATTGCCTGCTTCTTCAAATGAATTCACTAATCTCTTACGATTGGGTAGTATAGACCACATCCTAAAACAGCATTGAGACACAATAAATATTGATAGAATAAATGAAGAATAAATAAACTCTCAATGCCTTTCCCCCTACTCCCTACAACCCACATACAAAAAGCAGTTAGAAACAGCAATGCTATTAGCATTTTTCCATTTATTTTTCTGAGAAACAGACTCAGGATTTGTTTTCCCTAGCTATAATATGGTATTGGACAATGATGTCTATGAAAGGAAAGAATTAAATGAACATTATAAACTAAAATTCTATTTAAATATTTATTTAAAAGCCAAACCATTAGCTAGTTAAAATAATAGTCTGTTATCCCAGCTGTTGATATGAATTAATAAATTAGCATGCTCCTGTTCATGTATTCTAGTAACATTTAATGAGCTTCTGGTCTATACTTGACTTTCAGCTTGGCTCTGAGATTTTAAAGACGAATAACCTACAGACCTGACACTCTAGATACACACAGCTTAGATAAGGAGATAAATATGTGAACAGATAAATAATAACACATGCTTTTGTAATCAAAAGTATCTATATGGGCTTCCCTGGTGGCGCAGTGGTTGAGAGTCTGCCTGCCGATGCAGGGGACACGGGTTCGTGCCCCGGTCCGGGAGGATCCCACATGCCGCGGAGCGGCTGGGCCTGTGAGCCATGGCCGTTGAGCCTACGCGTCCAGAGCCTGTGCTCCGCAAGGGGAGAAGCCACAACAGTGAGAGGCCCGCGAACCGGAAAAAAAAAAAAAAAAAAGTATCTATATAAAAAGGAAGTGGTCTATGAAGAAAGCAAGGAAGAAGAAGAAGCAAGAGAAAACTGGAATGGCCAACCATGCAACCCAAAGGTTCTAACTCATTTGATGAAAGAAAATTGCTAGGTGAAGCCTTTCACAAATATTTACCCTCTAAAGTTTTACTATCATACATTTCATTAGGTTCAATGTATACTTTTCTAAATGTTTTTGAAATAACTTTAGACTAATGGAAGTGTTTCAAAAACTGTAGCTTTCCCACATAACCTTTATCCAGCTTCCCCTAATATAAACATCTTACATAGTCATAGTATAATTCTCAAAATCAGAAAGTTAACATTGATATAATAATAACTAATGTATAGATCTTGCTAGAATTTTGCCAGAGGACACATGATCCACGTTGAACTTCTCAGCCTAATTCCTCCTCTTGGCTACAGGGATTACTCTAGGGATGGCTGAATGCTTTATAACAGGCCAATGAGACTCGAATCAGGTATTTTAATTAAATTTATTGGGAAATAGAAGATTCTTTTGTACTAGAATTTTTAAATATAGGATCGGTTAATCTTGAAACTAATAGAGTAGAAATGTTTCAACTTCAGAGATAGGGACACACGATGAGATTCCTAGTGATATTTCCATGTTACAGCTGTACCTGATAGAGACTTACCTCTGAATGTTTAGTTATATGACTAAACAAATTGCCTGTTTACTTAGAACACTTTGAATTTGATTTTCTGTCACAAACTAAGTAAAAATACAGATATCTATGACTGATAGATGGACACACACGACTGACTTCTTTCAGATAAGAGCACTTTAAGTCCTATGTGTATATATAATTACTTATATAGTTTCCCTTGGAAACAAAGCTATAAATAAATTATAGGAGATGACTCTGTGCTCTAAATATGCTAACTAACTTGTCACAACCTAAGTTTGAGGAAAATCAAATCTGTCTTATTGATTAATGACATTGTGTGTCTAAAGCACCCAGCACAGTGGTCTTGATTATGTGCTAGATACTGTGCCAGGTCATTAATGAATGAAAATACTCCTTTCTTTCATAGAATTCAAGGGACATTCTCACTGTTGTTACCAAAGATCATTCATTGGGAATAAGATCCAAGAGAGGCAGAAGAAATTATGATTTTTTTGGTAAATTCCTCAGCTGTCCTACTGACTCCCTCCTTTGGTGGAAATGGTGACTTGTGATGTGCTGGGGGACTGAACTTCTATTATATTCAGAAGTTAGACAAGAAGTTTGATATAAAAACTGCCACAATTATTTTCCTGTTCTCATCTTTGAAAGTCACAGCGAGGCTGCAAGAATGTTTGCCAAGTTTTCTGCCTGGAGAAAAATTGTGTGACTGAGTTATAAATACATTGATGGATCCAGCTGGAACTGTCTCTTCTAATTTAATATGCAAAGAAATAATCTGAGTCATAGATGGAGACGAGCAGTTCCTTTCAGATAAGAGTGCTCTAAGTTTGGCTTTACAGAAGACTTTTGAGAGCTTTCTTCCATAGAAAAAGAAGAGATGGTCACAGGGCAAGTGGGGTCAAACTTCATCTTTCAAACTAGCATTCAATTGCCCGTCCTGGTCTTTGTTCCAAAAATCAGCAAAAGGGCATACGCCACCCGCCCTCTTCTTTAGTTAGCTTAAAAATCAAAGGAGAGTCTATAAAGTGTTTGTCAATGTTGGGAAAAATAAGTATTTCAATTTCTGAAAATTGTACATTTTTTATATTCCCTTAAGCTAAATAATGTGTATGTATATCTACTATGAATGAGATAACATGCTAAAAAGTGGAGGGGAAAGGAAGCTAAGACCTGTAAATTGCAAATGAACCCTGTCCTCAATATAATGTTAAAGTCATAATATGGTCCATACGCTATTGAAAAAGCTCTGGACATAATGCTACCTTTAGTTATTTTGAAGAGCTTAAAATATGACAATGCTATTATTATGTCAATAGTAGCACCAATCACAATTTATCAATAGTTAATAATAATGTTCTCTTAGTAAGTCATGCCATTTGATAATATACACTGTATTAGTTAACTACTGTTACAACAAATCACCCCAAAACTTAATGGCTACAAATAGCAATTTACTATTTATCTTGATTATGTGGGGTGGTTAGGAGATTCTCCTCTGATTTTACTTGTATTCACTCTTGCATTGCATTTATCAGGAGGCTGGCTATTCTAGAAGGTTCTAGATCCTCAATTGTGTGACTGGTAGTTGGTGCTGCTGCTGAGACCCCTCCATTCTCCTCCATGTGGCCTCGCACAACCCAGTCCACTAGCTCAGCTTCCCATGGCAGTCTCAAGGCAGTGTCCCAAGAGGGCACAAATGGAAGGCTTGGCCTCAGGAGCAGCATCATTTCTCTTCCACCACTTTCTATCAGTCAAAGCAAGTCCTGAGGGCAGGCCAGATTCAAAAAAAATAGGGAAAGATACATGGTAAACAAGAGAAAGCTGAGGCTCAGAAAGGTTAAGCAACAGTGAATAGTAAATATCAGAGTGAGGATTCAAACATACAGATGCCCACTGGGCCAATGGTTTTGATTTTTCACAGCAGCACACCGTACTTTCAGTTTTCTAAGCACTTTTACGTACCTAATATTGTTTTTACTTCTATCATTCCTGTGAGAGAGTTGCTATGAGTATTTTACCAATAAGGAATAGAGGTTCAGAAAAAACTGTTACTTCATTAGAGGTAAATTCCTAAGTCAGGAGTTCATATAGAATATTGAAACTCATACCCCCTCCCTTTTATCCACCCATTATTATTTAAACAATATCACTCATTCATTCATTCATTCATACTGCTTTGTGGAGACTTGTCAGGGCATCAGACTAAATCTAGGGAGGAAGTTAGGAGGCTATTGTGTGGGGGAGGATGATGACTCAGACCAAGGTCTAAAAATGGAGAGAAGTGGACTGGTTTCACAGAACATTTTGAGACAATACTATGCGAGAAACCAGGACTTGATTACCTTCAGATCCATTCTTCAAACCAGCCATGCTTTGCTTTTCATAAGGATTGAGCTATGACTATCCCAGTGGGTGTTACTTCTGAAGCCCCCCTTGTCATCTAGATGCTCAACCAATGAGTGGCACAGGTTAAGACATTTGAAAGAAAAAAAAAACAGGGAGGAAATGGTGTTTCACATGATCCCTCTCTGCCTCCCAGCTCCATCCTCAGAGGCATCTGTGTATCTTTCATGGCTTCAGCCCCTATTGGAGAATACCAATTATCTTCCACCAGCCTAAGCACAGTAGGTTACTAATGTAGGTGGCTTTCTGCTTATCTACCACCAATGTAACTAATTCCTGGTTAAATTTCCTTTTTCCTAAGTACTCATAAGTGTTTTTATTTTCTTGTTTGTAACCCAGAGTGATAGTGAGTCGGTGATGGTTTTCATGAAAGGGGTGAAGAACAGAAGAGCCGTCATTTCAGGTTTGAGCAACTAGGTGGTTGTAGGTTCCTCTTATTAAGAAACCTTTCGAGACTTCCCTGGTGGTCCAGTGGTTAAGACTCTGCGCTGGTTCGATTCCTGGTCGGGGAACTAGGATCTTACATGCCACGTGGCGTGGCCAGAAAAAAAAAGAAAGAAAGAAAGAAAAGAAAGCTTTCACATGTGCAAAGTTACTCATTCTCATCCTTTAAGACCTGGTTTTACTATCAACCCTCAAAAAATGTTGCCTTGAAGTCTCTATGTAAAGTAGATCTAGCTCAGTCCCATGTTTTTGAGTTATTTTGCCCTAATTAAATTATTTTATTTATTTTTAGCTTTCTGCATAAAAATGTGAGCTCCATACTGGCGATGTCATACCCTGCTTTTTATTACATTCCCAGTGCATCACACATAGTAAATAAAAGTCTAGTGTTTGTAAAAGGAAGAAGGAAGAAAGGAAGAAATAAGAAAAGAGAAGTAGGGAGAAATGAAGGGAGAGAGGAAAGGAGTGAGGATGACAAGAACCTTGAATTACCTCCAACCACCTCTCTCCCCACCACTGACACACAAGCACTACGTAAACAAGGAGAAGTCCCGGGCATTATGACAGAGACGGGCTGAATCCTTCTCCCTCCTAAAAATATCATTGATGTCAAGAACTAGCCTGCATTTCTAGTAGCTCCTGCCCTGAGGTATTCCAATTATTTTCTCTACCCACCAGGAACCACCTTTACCACTATGTTAAGCTTCAGATGACAGCAGATTTCTATGGATGAACATTTTCCTGTGTCTATCACTGTACCACCTAGATATCTTGTTTTGTGTGTATGTGCCTGATTAGAATACTTTAAAATCCTGACACTGGTGTTCTTCTCTATACAGAAGACTCCAGTTAGACTGCAAGTCCCATCCTAAACAATCTACCTCCACCCAAATGCAATTAACCACTTTACAATCAGATTTGTTCTTAGGTCGGATACCTTGATAGCAAGGTTGTGCAGAAGAAGGTTCATTGACTGGGGAAATAAACATAACCAGGTTCATTCCCTCCCCACCCCCTGCCAGTTATTAGCTTGTTATTCCAATAAATATCTTCCTCTCTCTGAGCATAAGTTTTCACATTTGAAAGTAAAAGACAGTTATCCAATGATGATTACACTATCTGAAACACAAGATACATTAAATAAACATTTGTTGGGGGAAAGAATGACAACTCTATTTCTGCTGCTGTGATTTTACATGGGTACAAAATAATAGCACAATGCCTGTTCCACTGAGGTGTTCATCAAATATTATCTTAGCAAACCTCCAAATTCTGATTGACATTAGATTCCTAGACCTCACATCATCCTTATTCTGCTCAGTTATTATAATCATTAATGCCTGTGGAAATTCCAGAAGACTGCCTTACCCATACTTCACTTGTCTGAAATAAGCATCACTGTTGACCAATTCCTTCCTCGATCTGTGTTCCCATACCTGCCCCACAGGACGTCATCTTATCATCTCCCACATCCGAGCATGTCATCTCCTTCCAAATTTTTGTATTTCCAGGCTATAAGTCACATTACAAACATGGAGTCATCACCCTCTGTCCATGCCCAATTGATTCTTTCACAGAAATCTCTAAATGCTTTATTTTTCTCCCTATCTTCACCATGCCTTAGCTCTAGTCCACACTGTACTACTCCTCAATTATTTTCAATATTAATAGTTTTCTTATTAGATTATTTGAGGATCCTCATTTCCTGTATATTTCACTATTCGTGTTGCTATTTGAGTGACTTGCATTTTAAAATATCATGTAAATAAATAAAATATAAAAATCCTAAATGGTCATTATCCTTCACAGTTTACTTATCTGGGTCCTCACAGGAAAAAGGCCCAACCTTCCAACCATAATATACCACATCCCCACAGTCCTGATCCTATCTCCCTCCTTGGCCTTGTCACTAAGGTGACCATACACTTTTTTTAAAGACTATTTTTTAAGAGCAGTTTTACGTTCACAGCAAAAATTGAGAGAGAGGTACAGAGATTTTCCATATATTTTCCACCCCTACTCATGCATATCCTCCCCCATTATCAACATCCCCCACCAAAATAATATATTTGTTACAATGAAGGAACTTACATTGACACATCATAAACACCCAAAGTTCATAGCTTACATTAGAGTTGATTCATTGTGTTCTACATCCTATGGGTTTGGACAAATGTGTAATGATATACATTTGTCATTATACTATACAGAGTAGTTTCACTGCCCTAAAAATCCTCTGTGCTCCACCTATTCATCCCTCCCCACTCCAGACTCCATGGCACCCATTGATCTTTTTACTCTCTCCCAAATTTTCCCTTTTCCAGAGTGTCATATAGTTGGAATCATACATTATACAGCCCTGTTAGACTGGCTTCTTTTATTCAGTAATACATATTTAATTGTCCTCTATGTCGTTCCATGTCTTGAGAGCTCATTTCTTTCTAGCACTGAATAATAGTTAATTATCCAGATGTACTGAAGCTTATTTATTCATTCACTTACTGAAGGACATCTTGGTTGCTTCTAAGTGTTGGCAATTATGAATACAGCTGCTATAAACATTCTTGTGCAGGTATTTGTGCGGACATAAGTTTTCCGTTCCTTTGGGTAAATGCCAAGGATTATAATTATGGATTGCATGGTAAAAGTATATTATAGTTTTATATTTTTTAAAATATTTATTGGAGTACAATTGCTTTACAATGGTGTGTTAGTTTCTGCTGTATAACAAAATGACTCAGCTATATGTATACATATATCCCCATATCCCCTCCCTCTGGCGTCTCCCTCCCAACCTCCCTATCCCACCGCTCTAGGAGGTCACAAAGCACCAAGCCCATCTCCCTGTGCTATGCAGCTGCTTCCCACTAGCTATCTATTTTATATTTGGTAGTGTATATTTGTCAATGCCACTCCCTCACTTCGTACCAGCTAACCCTTACCCCACCCAACGTCCTAAGGTCCATTCTCTATGTCTCTGTCTTTATTCCTGTCTTGCCCCTGGGTTCATTAGAACCTTTTTTTTTTTTTAGATTCCATATATATGTGTTAACGTACGGTATTTGTTTTTCCCTTTCTGACTTACTTCACTCTGTATGACAGACTCTAGGTCCATCCACCTCACTACAAATAACTCAATTTCGTTTCCTTTTATGGCGGAGTAATATTCCATTGCATATATGTGCCACATCTTCTTTATCCATTCATTTATCGATGGACACTTAGGTTGCCGCCACATCCTGGCTATTGTAAATAGAGCTGCAGTGAACATTGTGGTACATGACTCTTATTGAATTATGATTTTCTCAGGGTGTATACCCAGTAGTGGAATTACAGGGTCATATGGTAGTTCTACTTTTAGTTTTTTAAGGTACCTCCATACTGTTCTCCACAGTGGTTGTATAAATTTACATTCCCACCAACAGTGCAAGAGGATTCCATTTTCTCTACACCCTCTCCAGCATTTACTGTTTGTAGATTTTTTGATGATGGCCATTCTGACCAGTGTGAGGTGATACCTCGTTGTAGTTTTGATTTGCATTTCTCCAATGATTACTGATGTTGAGCATCCTTTCATGTGTTTGCTGGCAATCTGTATATCTTCTCTGGAGAAATGTCTATTTAGGTCTTCTGCCTATTTTTGGATTGGATTGTTTGTTTTTTTGATATTGAGCTGCTTGAGTTGCTTGTATATTTTGCAGATTAATATTTTGTCAGTTGCTTTGTTTGCAAATATTTTCTCCCATTCTGAGGGTTGTCTTTTCATATTCTTTATAGGTTCCTTTGCTGGGCAAAAGCTTTTAACTTTCATGAGGTCGCATTTGTTTATTTTTCTTTTTATTTCCATTTCTCTAGGAGGTGGGTCAAAAAGGATCTTCATGTGATTTATGTCATAGAGTGTTCTGCCTATGTTTTCCTCTAAGAGTTTTATAGTGTCTGGCCTTACATTTAGGACTTTAATCCATTTTGAGTTTATTTTTGTGTATGGTGTTGGGGAGTGTTCTAATTTTGTTCTTTTACATGTAGCTGTCCAGTTTCCCCACATCACTTATTGAAGAGGCAGTCTTTTCTCCATTGTATGTTCATGCCTGCATTATCAAAGATAAGCTGACCATATGTGTGTAGGTTTACCTCTGGGCTTTCTATCCTGTTCCACTGATCTATATTTCTGTTTTTGTGCCAGTACCATACTGTCTTGATTACTGTAGCTTTGTAGTATAGTCTGAAGTCAGGCATGCTGCCTCCTCCAGCTCACTTTCTCTTTCTCAAGATTGCTTTGGCTATTCAGGGTATTTTGTGTTTCCACACAAATTGTGAAGTTTTTTGTTCTACTTCTGTGAAAAATGCCATTGGTAGTTTCATAGGGATTGCACTGAATCTGTAGGTTGTTTTGGGTGGATAGTCACTATCACAATGTTGATTCTTCCAATCCAAGAACATGGTATATCTCTCCATCTGTTGAATCATCTTTAATTTCTTTCATCACTGTCTTATAGTTTTCTGCATATAGGTCTTTTGTCTCCTTAGGTAGGTTTATTCCTAAGTATTTTACTCTTTGTTGCAGTGGTAAATGGAAGTGTTTCCCTAATTTCTCTTTCCGATTTTTCATCATAAGTGTATAGGAATGCAAGAGATTTCTGTGCATTAATTCTGTATGCTGCTACTTTACCAAATTCATTGATTAGCTCTAGAAGTTTTCTGGTAGCATCTTTAGGATTCTCTGTGTATAGTATCACATCATCGGCAAACAGTGACAGTTTTACTTCTTCTTTTCCAATTTGGATTCCTATTACTTCATTTACTTCTCTGATTGCTGAGGCTAAAATTTCCAAAACTATGTTGAATCATAGTGGCGAGAGTGGGCAACCTTGTCTTGTTCCTGATCTTAGAGGGAATGGTTTCAGTTTTTCACCACTGGGAACGATGTTAGCTGTGGGTTTGTCACGTATGGCCTTTATTATGTTGAGGTAAGTTCCCTCTATGCCCACTTTCTGGAGGGTTTTTATCAAAAATCGGTGTTGAATTTTTTCAAAAGCTTTTTCTGCATCTACTGAGATGATCATATGGTTTTTCTCCTTCAATTTGTTAATATGGTTTATCACATTAACTGATTTGTGTATATTGAAGAAATCTTGCATTCCTGGGATAAACCCCACTTGATCATGGCGTATGATCCTTTTAATGTGCTGTTGGATTCTGTTTGCTAGTATTTTGTTGAGGATTTTTGCATCTATGCTCAAAAGTGATATTGGCCTAGGTTTTCTTTTTTGGTGACATCTTTGTCCGGTTTTGGTATCAGGGTGATGGTGGCCTTGTAGAATGAATTTGGGAGTGTTCCTCCCTCTGCTATATTTGAGAAGATTTTGAGAAGGATGGGTGTTAGCTCTTCTCTAAATGTTTGATAGAATTTGCCTGTGAAGCCATCTGGTCCTGGGCTTTTGTTTGCTGGAAGATTTTTAATCACAATTTGAAATTCAGTGCTTGTGATTGGTCTGTTCATATTTTCTATTTTTTCCTGGTTCAGTCTCGGAAGTTTGTGCTTTTCTATAAATTTGTCCATTTCTTCCAGGTTGTCCATTTTATTGGCATATAGTTGCTTGTAGTAATCCCTTATAATTCTTTGTATGTCTGCAGGGTCAGGTGTTACTTCTCCTTTTTCATATCTAACTCTGAGTCTTCTCCCTTTTTTTCTTGATGAGTCTGGTTAATGATTTATCAATTTTGTTTATCTTCTCAAAGAACCAGTTTCTAGTTTTACTGATCTTTGCTATTGTTTTCTTCATTTCTTTTTCATTTATTTCTGATATGATATTTATGATTTCTTTCCTTCTACTATCTTTGGGGTTTTTTTGTTCTTCTTTCTCTAATTGCTTTAGTTGTAAGGTTAGGTTGTTTATTTGAGATGTTTATTGTTTCTTGAGGTAGGATTGTATTGCTATAAACTTCCCTCTTAGAACTGCTTTTGCTGCATCCCACAGGTTTTGGGTCATCGTGTTTTCATTGGCATTTGTTGCTAGGTATTTTTTGATTTCTTCTTTGAATTCTTTGTGATCTCTTGGTTACTTAGTAGTGTATTGTTTAGCCTCCACGCGTTTGTATTTTTTACAGTTTTTTTCCTGTAATTCATATCTAGTCTCATAGCGTTGTGGTCAGAAAAGATACTCAATATGATTTCAATTTTCTTAAATATACCAAGGCTTTATTTGTGACCCAAGATATGATCTATCCTGGAGAATGTTCCATGAGCACTTGAGAAGAAAGTGTATTCTGTTGTTTTGGGATGAAATGTCCTATAAATATCAATTAAGTCCATCTTGTTTAATGTGTCATCTAAAGCTTGTGTTTCCTTATTTATTTTCATTTTGGGTGATCTGTCCATTGGTGAAAGTGGGGTGTTAAGGTCCCCTACTATGATTGTGTTACTGTTGATTTCCACGTTTATGGCTGTTAGCATTTGCCTTATGTATTGAGGTGCTCCTATGTCAGGTACATAAATATTTACAATTCTTATATCTTCTTTGATTTATCCCTTGATCATTATGTAGTGTCCTTCTTTGTCTCTTGTAATAGTCTATATTTTAAAGTCTATTTTGTTTGATATGAGAATTGCTACTCCAGCTTTCTTTTGATTTCCGTTTGCATGAAATATCTTTTTCATCCCCTCACTTTCAGACTATATGTGTCTCTAGGTCTGAAGTGGGTTTCTTGTAGACAGCATATATACAGGTCTTATATTTGTATTCATTCAGCCAGTCTATGTCTTTTGCTTGGAGCATGTAATCCATTTACATTTAAGGTAATTATTGATATGTATATTCCTATTACCATTTTCTTAATTGTTTTGGGCTTTTTATTGTAGGTCTTTTCCTTCTCTTGTGTTTCCTGACTAGAGAAATTCCTTTACCATTTGTTGTAAAACTGGTTTGGTGGTGCTGAATTCTCTTAACTTTTGCTTATCTATAAAGGTTTTAATTTCTCATTCAAATCTGAATGAGATCCTTGCTGGGTAGAGTAATCATGGTTTTAAGTTTTTCCCTTTCATCACTTTAAATATGTCCTGCCACTCCCTTCTGGCTTGCAGAGTTTCTGCTGGAATATCAGCTCTTAACCTTATGGGGATTCTCTTGTATGTTATTTGTTGCTTTTCCCTTACTGCTCTTAATATTTTTTCTTTGTATTTAATTTTTAATAGTTTGATTAATATGTGTCTTGGCATGTTTTTCCTTGGATTTATTCTGTATGGGACTCTCTGCACTTCCTGGACTTGATTGACGATTTCCTTTCCCGTGTTAGGGATGTTTTCAAGTATAATATCTTCAAATATTTTCTCAGACCCTTTCTGTTTTCTCTTCTTCTTCTGGGACCCCTATAATTCAAATGTTGGTGCGTTTAATGTTGTCCCAGAGTCTCTGAGACTGTCCTCAATTACTTTCATTCTTTTTTATTTATTCTTCTCTGCAGTAGTTATTTCCACTATTTTATCTTACAGGTCATTATCCGATCTTCTGCCTCAGTTATTCTGCTATTGATTCCTTCTACAGAATTTTTAATTTCATTGTGTTGTTCATCATTGTTTGTTTGCTCTTTAGTTCCTCCAGGTTCTTGTCAAATGTTTCTTGTATTTTCTCCATTCTATTTCCAAGATCATCTTTACTATCATTACTCTGAATTCTTTTTCAGGTAGACTGCCTATTTCCTCTTCATTTGTTTGGTCTGGTGGGTTTTTACCTTGCTCCTTCATCTGCTGTGTTTTTCTCTGTCTTCTTATTTTGCTTAACTTACTGTGTCTGGGGTCTCCTTTTCCCAGGGTGCAGGTTCGTAGTTCCCGTTGTTTTTGGTGTCTGCCCCCATTGGGTAAGGGTGGTCAGTGGGTTGTGTAGGCTTCCTGGTGGAGGAGACTGGTGCCTGTGTTCTGGTGGGTGGGGCTGGATCTTGTTTTTCTGATGGGCAGGGCTGCATCTGGTGGTGCATTTTGGGGTATCTGTGAACCTAGTATGATTTTAGGCAGCCTCTCTGCTAATCAGTGGGGTTGTGTTCCTGTGTTGCTAGTTGTTTGGCATGGGGCGTCCAGCACTAGAGCTTGCTGGCCATTGGGTAGACCTGGGTCTTAGCACTGAGATGTAGATCTCTGAGAGAGGTCTTGCCAATTGATATTACGTGAGCAAGGAGGTCTCTGGTGGTCCTATGTCCTGACTCAGCTCTTCCACCTCAGAGACTCAGGCCTGGCACCAGGCCAAAGCACCAAGACCCTGTCAGCTGCATGGCTCAGAAGAAAAGGAAGAAAAAAAAAAAAAAAAGAAAGAGGGCTTCCCCAGTGGCGCAGTAGTTGAGAGTCTGCCTGCCGAAGCAGGGGACGCGGGTTCGTGCCCCGGTCCGGGAGGATCCCACATGCCGCAGAGCGGCTGGGCCCACGTGCCGTGGCCGCTGAGCCTGCACATCTGGAGCCTGTGCTCCACAACGGGAGAGGCCACAACAGTGAGAGGCCCGCGTACCGCAAAAAAGAAGAAAAAATTATTTGTCTCTGGATCACGGGACAGTGACAGTGGCATGCTGCACAGGCTCCCGGGGGCGGGGGTGTGTGTGGACAGTGACCTGTGCTTGCACAGAGGCTTCTTGGTGGTTGCACCAGCAGCATTAGCATTTCATGCCCATCTCTGGAGTCCAAGCTGATAGCTGCGGCTCGCGCCCGTCTCTGGAGCTCGCTTAGGTGGTGCTCTGCCTTCTGTGGGCACATGGAGCAAGAATCCTTCCTCGTCACACACCCCGAAACAATGGTCTCTTGGCAGGTCCAGACTTTTTCCAGACTCCCTCCCACCTAGCTGTGGTGCACTAGCCCCCTTCAGGCTGTGTTCAAGCATTCACCCACAGTCTTCTCCCCGGGATCTGAACTCCGAAGCCCAAGCCACAGCTCCCAGTCTCCACCCTCCCCGGCAGGTGAGCAGACAAGCCTGGTGAGTGCTGGTCTGCACCAATCCTCTGTGTGGGCATCTCTCCACTTTGCACCCCTGTTGCTGCCCTCTCCTCCGTGGCTCTGAAGCTTCACCCCCACCCACCCCGTTTCCACCAGTGAAGGGGCTTCCTAGTGTGTGGAAACTTTTCCTCCTTCACAGCTCCCTCCCAGAGGTGCAGGTGTAGGTACTGTGAACGGCTTGTCATCCCACAGAAGCCATGCACTATTACACACCTCAGCCTTAGATCATTTGGTAACTGCTCGTGAAACTCTTTCCTCCTCATTTCTCTTTCAAACTCCTACAGAATTTTGAATGTTGTTACTAATTTACGACTTTGGTGAAGTTTCCCTTGACCTTTATCAAATATCTGAATTACTGTTCAAATATTGACACCAGCCTTCATTATAACTGCCACTGTGTAGTATTATAACAGTATAATCATGCCTCCCTCTTCAATGCTTCTTTCTGAACCTGAAGGACTCAGGATTCTGTTTTATTCATCTTTGCATTCCAGTGCCTAATAGAAGGTTTGTTTCATAGTAGGTATGCTACACAATAAGTGTTTTTTCCCTAGCGTTAAATCTCATTTAAATAAATAAATGGGCTTAACATCTGGGCTTAACAAATGCTGCTCAAGCATAAATCACTGCTATGTAGGACTCAATGCTGAAGGACCAGCTGGAGTAGCCAAATTTCCTAGAGTCCAAGGGCCCTATTTCCTTTATGAGAGTCTTTTGTATCTTTAAGGATCATAAAAGTATCTTTTATGACTGCCGTCCTCCACAGTGAAAACAGTGACCTAGACAGAACATGAAGATACCCATGTCTAATCTGCCCCAAAGGAAGCTAACTGTAAGGCAAGGAGATCTAGACAGATACGATAAAGTAAAGGGATTTATAAATATGAAGAACAACAGTAGTAAGTGTTATGTGGAGAACTAGAGTAGGTGAATATGCTAGGCACCATCCATATGTCTGTGATCAATGGGATGGTCAGGAAAAGCTTCTTAAATTGGCAATGTTTAAGCTGTGCTCTGTAACACAAGAAAGTGCTATCTGTGCAAAGAAGGGAGAAGTAGATGGGAAAGTTAGATATTGAAGGAGGGAAAGCATTGTGAACTTGTAGTTTTCCTATTTTTAGCAATTTTTTCCATTTCTGGAAATGTTTCCTTAAACTTCTTATCACTACTTTCCTACAGGATCATAGAAATTGGTATTGTCTGACAGGATAAATATGAAAAGTAAAGGAACCACTGTGCTTTATTCCTTTCCCTCCTTATTAAAATAAACTGTATTTTTTAAAGCAGGTTTAGGTTCACAGCAGAGTTGAGTGGAAAGTACATATAATTCCCATGTATGCCCCTTTACACACACACACACACACACACACACACAGCCTCCTCCACTATCAACATTCTATACTAGTTTAGTACACTTGCTACAATGAGTAACTCAACATTGACACATCATTATCAACCAAAGTCCATAATTTACATTATGGTTCACTCTCTTGTGTTGTACATTATTTGGGTTTGACGAACATGTATCTACCTTATCATACAGAATAGTTTCACCACCCTAAAAATCCCATGTTCCACCTAGTCATCCTTTCTTGCCCCAAACCACCAATCATTTTACTGTTTCCATAGTTTTGTCTTTTCCAAAATGTCACATATTTGGAGTTACACAGTATGTGAACTTTTCAGATTGACTTCTTTCACTTAGTAACTTAGGCTTTAAGTTTCCTCCATGTCTTTTCATGGCTTGATTGCTCATTTCTTTACTTTGATAATTCTTTAGGGAGATATTCATGCTATACGGTAAGGGTGCCATGACTTCAATTCCTTTGAACCTGGTGACGAAGGACTTTGAAAGTATTAATCTAGTGAATTCTCAACAGATAGACAAAAAAGGAAAAAAAAATCCTCAAAATTAAAAATGTTTTCTAAAAAAAAAGCACAACTGAGAAAACGACTTTTGAATATGGAACAGAAATAAAACTTAAGGAAGAAAAATATAATATACTACCAGACGCATACACACAGCAATCATACCCACAGTATCACTGCCCTTGGCATTTTGCTTCCCCACCAACAGCCTCTAAGAATAAACAATAAGAAGGAACAGCTTGTTCATCTCTTCATATGCTGCCCCAAGCATATGTTATCAAAACTTTCCCTTTTTAAAAATATCATTAAAAGCATTAAAGATAAATCAGGCCTTTGTGGGTTTAATTATTCAGTATATTGCATTTTAATTTTTTATTAATATTCTGTATTTGACAAATATTTCCAGAGAATTTGGGAGGTTATAATAAAAAGATTAATTGACTCCATTAATATTCTGGAATGAGCCTAGTTTATGCATCAACTGGGCAAAACACATCCATCTTCTCTGAGGAAAACCCAAGACTAGCTTGGTAACCTTGGGAAAACTACACGACATCTTTGAGCTTTCATTTCCTCATCATTAAGATAGGCATAGCAATAATGTCTTCAGCAAAAGATTCTTATAAGGATTAATGGAATAAAGTATATTAAAGAGGTAGCACTATGCCTGGCAGATTTATAGAGTGTTCAATAAATACTTTTTTTATTCAGTATTATTTCCAGTTATAGGCATAAGGTAATACATATTTCTATACCTGATAAGAGGGGTTAGGGAATGACCTGGGAAGGTGATAACATTTGAACTGAGTCTTGAAGGAGGATATAATGTGCTCCAAGAGGAAAAGACACTTCAGGATACAGGAACAGCACCAGCACAAATTTGTATTTAAATTCTATCTCTCTTCCAGAAATTCTTACTGTTGGGCACCACCCAAAACTATACTCTACAACTTCAGTGGATTGAGCAAATTTAAAGCAATAATTAGAACACATAAGGTGCTACTGGAATTTCCCACTAGGGTGTAAAAATCTAACCATCCCAAACAAGGCATTACATGCATACATAAAATTTCAGTCTTCAAAGCAAAGCATGTCCTCAAGAAGCCCCCTCAAATGTGATCTTGTTCCAAGCTCTTAAGGGATAACAGAAAGAATAATAATCTCTGCCACCTTGGCTAAGCCTTCGATATTCTTAAATTTCAAAGGGAGAAGTCTCTAAATCCAGGATGATTTATCAGCAACAATAGTGTCTGTTCTGCTTCCTCTTCTTGTTCATAGTCCCATGTCTGTCGGATTGACCAGAGTGACCAAGGAAAGACCAGTGCCCCACAGATATGGGAAAGGAGACAGACAGCATTTGTGGCATGCTTATTTTTTATAAGTATAGTGCAGAGCACTTTCTATGCATTATTTTATTTAAACCTCACAACAGGCCTGTAAGAACAATAGTATAAAAGTGTATGATGGAGAAACCAAGGCAGAATGAATCCGAAGTCACACAAAGGGTGTAGTGTGAACTGTGTTCTAAAATCCACCACTATCCAACTGAAATATTCATATCCTTATCTGTTCTGCTGTTATGCCATTATAATCTTGTATAAGTAGTTTGCATTTTAACCCACCTACGCCACTTAAGTATGTTGTTTTGTTTTTGCTGGCTCTGCCTATGGAATATAACTACCTTAAAATCTAAACACCCAAGAATGCAAAGAATAGGGATGAGCCCACAAGTCCATATATGCCTCTATAAAAGCAGCATCACTAAGAAGCAGTGGTGTCTATGTTTAGACACCACTAAACCTAACCCTAACCCTGGATCTGTCCCCACTAAGTAGAATTTGGCTAATACTCCAAATCCTATGTTATCAGTGCAAGTCCATCTTCCAAAGAGCACAGCATGAGGGGTAGGCACATAGGATTTCAAGTCAGAATAAATAAGGTCTGTATTTTGGTTCTGTTACTAACAAACAATAATTCAGAAGAATAATATGATTTGTATTAATTTCAATCACCTTGTGAGGAAATGAAAACGTTAAATGTACCTACCACATAGAATTGCCATGTTTCCCACCACCAGAGCACTCCTGGCTTAGGAACTATTTAACATGATTTCCAGTGAATAAAAAATACTCATATGTGAACTATCTGTATCAGCAATGTCATCATTATCCTCATCATCATTTTATGATGATTATTTGCTACTTTATTCACCTCTAGTACTCCTATGATCAAGAAAAAATCATCAATATAAAATCAGAATGACAGCAGAAAGAAACCTCAAGTGTGCATTTATAAATTATTTTTATTACAAGGAACCAAAGTCTGTTTTCTGATTAAGCCAAGAAGAATGTCTAGCAAACAAGAGAGTGAAAGGAGGCAGAGAGCAAAATAAAGAGAGAAAAGTAGAAAGCAAGGCAGAGAAATGATGGTAGTTTCTACTAGACACTCTTTCTCTTTAGCTCATGCTAATTACTGGAGACTGATCACTTCAGGGAAACTAATGCACCATCTACAACTAAGCTTTCTTGCATAATTAGCTCTTATTTGCTTTGTAACACTCTACTTTTAACTCTACTTTTCTCTGGTGCAAATAGGAAGGAGAGAGACTTATAAATTGTAAATGACTGTACAGGCATAGCCCAGAGATACTGCAGGTTCGGTTCCAGACCACAGCAATAAAACGAATCGCACAATTTTTGGGTTTCTCAATGCATATAGAAGTTATGTTGCCTCTAATCTGTAGTCGATTAAGTGTGCAATAGGATTATGTCTAAAAAAAATGCATACCTTAATTAAAAAGTACCTTGTTGCTAAAAAATGCTAACCATCATTTGAGCCATCAGTGAGTTGTAATCTTTTTGCAATGATCTTTTGCAACATCAAAGATCACTGATCACAGATCACCATAACAAATATAATGCTAATGAAAAAGTCTGAAATATTACTAGGATTACCAAAAATGTGACACACAGACAAGAAGTGAGCCAATGCTGTCAGGAAATTGGCACCAATAAACTTGGTCAATGTAAGGTTGCCACAAACCTTCAATTTGTAAAGGAAAAAATGCAGTATCTGTGAAGTGCTATTAAAAAAAAGCACAATAAAATAAGGTATGTCTGTATCCATCTTGATTACTTAGAGTTTACCAAGAAAATATGAGAGAAGAAATTAACAAGACCCTCATAAACAACAGTTTTACTAGTTTGGTACTTATCAAAATGCTTTCCTAGGATATTTTTTAAAGGATTTTAGTTAGCTACGAAACAGCTTGTTTAGAATTGTTCTTGTGTCAAAAGAGGGAAATGAACAATCCTTAAGTAGAAGGGATTTTCGCTAACTCAGCTCCCTAGAAGAATCAATACAGTATCATAACTTTTTCCCCCCTGTTGAAACAGTGTGGTTTATAATATAAAGATTCTATTCTTCCTTGGGAAAAAGCAATGTTTAAATTTTCCACCTGACATGTTACAGTGTTATATTTCATGTCAGGTTGTTTCAGCCATGGCAAATGATAGGAAGCCTCAGTGATACTATGATACAAATTCTGCAGCTCACATTGAGTTATCTTGGTGTGACATATCAGCTTGAAAACATACATGGGGAAAATGCACAATTCTGAAAACCAGAGATAATAACCAAAGGTCCCAGAGATAGTGATGTTCATCATTCATTTCTGATGCAGGGACAAGGTAACAAAGCAAGACAGCAACACAGTTTATCCAGCTTAATAAAATTAAGACAACAGAAGGATTTGTTTTAACTCAGTGGGTAGATAAACATACAAATAGTTAAACAGAACCAGTTGAGTATAAATAAATAATTCTAAAAATGACAAGAAAAAGGACTAATATTTATCTCATACCTACTGTGTGCCAGATTCTTTCCAATAGATTATTTAATATCACAATTTTCTTTATGTAGGTAATATTCTTTTCAATCTTCATTTCTTTAAAAAAAAAAAAAGAAAAAGAAAACCACAAATTGCAGCTCAGTATATTTAACTAGGCTGCCCACCACTGTGTTTTTCAAGTCATCTAAAGAACACCGATTTTTTTCTAAATTTTTTATTTGTCTGGCTTTGAGTCAAGAGCCAAGTAATACCAGTGCTTCTATTGTAACAAACACTACCCTATTTCAGGCCTTCACTACCTCTGGCTTAAAACCTCTGGTTTTACACTGTTTTGTTTTGTTTTGTTTTTACTGATTTTCTCAAATTCAGTTCCCCTTTAAAGCTTTCTATACATTGCAGCCAAACTTTTATTATCTTTAAGTATAGTATCAATCATTCATTTCTCTCCTCAGAAAACTTCATTGGAATTATTTCCAGGTTTAAATGACATTTGAGCAACTAAGAGCTGCTGGCTCAACCTCTCTCAATTTCCCACTGAAATAATTAGAAACCCATAGAAATCCCCAACTTTCCTCTCCCAGGCAACCAAAGAACTCTGATATAGGGTTCTAGAAACTGAGGAGATACAGATACAACCTAGGTCTAAAAGGCCTCACAGCATGCATGGATGAAGGTAAGGTCATGAATCCAAAGGGATTCTCCCATAAAACATCGATGTCAAAGTGATTTAAACAGAGAAAACCCAGATACAAAGAAAACGGCCTTCAGCCGGCCCCTGAAATACAGGACATGTTTCATGGCAGGGTTGAGGGGGCAGTAGAAAAATAGAAAGATTCAGACCAGAAAGAATCCCTAACATATCCACATGTAAAAATTGGCTCCATTAAAGAGGGTCTTGGTTATATATCATAGATACTAATCCAAATTTGCAGAAAAAAAATTCAAAACTATATTGAACACTAGGTTTACTTAATTGCCAGAAAATTTCAGGACTGAAACTGACAAGAATTGGAAGGAGACTGAGAAATTGGCAACTCACATTTGCTATGCAACAAATCATAGAAATCCATCAGTCAGGTATGTGCCTGAATCCCTTTATCTCACTACTGCTGTTTCTTATCTTGTTCAGAAATGATGTGTTTCTCACCTCTGCAATCATCTTCTATCAGTGCATGGGAATTTTAACTGAGACAGCCTGAGGGTTCTTCCTTCTTCATCCACATAACAATCTCAATTGCTACTTCTGCTCCTAGACTAGAACATCCAGAAAACAGCTGGCTAGTAAGTAGCAGCTACATGGGCAGGCTGTCCATAGCGGGGTGGCAAGGAGGCTCATGGTAGGCATGCATGCAGGAGATCGCTGTTGTCAGTTATTCCACACGCCAGCTTGTCTGAAAACCTGACATTTGGGGTAAGGCTATCTCTCTTCAGTCTAACAGATCTCCAGTATATTTAAAGAGGGACTGTACTGAAAAGTGGGCTCATGGCTATTGACAACAACAAACTTCCAGATGTGGAACTCCATGAGCATTCCATATAATGAGATGTCTGGCAATTTCCAACTATTTATTCACGAGACCAAAGTGAAATGAAAGTAAATTAAATCTATCCATCTATCTGCCTGTCTTTATATCTCTTTAGAAACATATTATAGAACAATGGAAAAGTATATCATCCAAACACCAGAGAATAAATGCTATCAGCCTTGTAATTTAACATTGTTCAGGAAGTTCTGTTTTTATAGGCTGGTTAATAGAATAAGATATGAGTCAGTTAAAAAAAAAGTACACAAAAATACATGCAGTCCCCCACTGCCAGGGTCCCGTGATCCAGGGACAACTTCCCCAGGAGAACAAACGGCGCGCCTCAGGCTGGTGCAACGTCACACCGGCCTCTGCCACCACAGGCTCCCCCCCCCCGCACCCCCGCACTCCGTACCCCTCCCTCCCCACCGCCCTGAGTGAGCCAGAGGCCCAGAAGCAGCTGCTCCTTTAACCCCTTCCTGTCTAAGAACAGACGCACTCAGGCTACCTACACTCAGTGGCATGGCCAAATCCAAACCTGAATCCCAGGAGCTGTGCGAACAAAGAAGAGAAAGGGAAATCTCTCCCAGCAGCCTCAGGAGCAGAGGATAAAATCTCCACAGTCAACCTGATGTACCCTGCATCCGTGGAATACCTGAATAGACAACGAATAATCCCAAACTAAGGAGGTGGACTTTGGGAGCAACGATATATATATTTTGTTTTTTCCCTTTTTCTCTTTTTGTGAGTGTGTATGCGTATACTTCTGTGTGTGATTTTGTCTGTATAGCTTTCCTTTTACCGTTCATCCTCAGGTTCTGTCTGTCCTCTTTTTGTGTTTTTTTTTTTAAGTATAGTTTTCAGCACTTGTTATCATTGGTGAATTTGTTTTTGGGTTTGGTTTTTCTCTTCTTTCTTTCTTTTTTTTAAAAATTACTTTTCAAATTTTATTTTAATAATTATTTTTTGTTTTTTATTTTAATAACTTAAAAAAATTTTTCCTTCCTTCCTTCCTTCCTTTGTTCGTTCCTTCCTTCCTTTCCTTCTTTCTTCCTTCCTTTCTTTCCTTCTTTCTTTTACTCCCTTTTATTCTGAGCTGTGTGGATGGCAGGCTCTTGGTGCTCCAGCCAGGCATCAAGGCTGCACCTCTGAAGTAGGAGAGCCAAGTTCAGAACATTGGTCCACCAGAGACCTCCCAGCTCCACATATTATCAAGTGGTGAAAATCTCCCAGAGATCTCCACCTCAACACCAAGACCCAGCTCCACTCAACGACCAATGACCTACAGTGCTGGACACCCTATGTCAAACAGCTAGCAAGATAGGAACACAAACCCACCCATTAGCAAAGAGGCTGCCTAAAATCATAATAAGGTCACAGACACCCCAAGACACACCACCAGACTTGGACCTGCCCACCAGAAAGACAAGATCCAGCCTCATCCACCAGAACACAGGCACTAGTCCCGTCCACTAGGAAGGCTACACAACCCACTGAATCATCCTTAGCCACTGGGCACAGACACGAAAAACAACGGGAACTACGAACCTGCAGCTTGCGAAAAGGAGACCCCAAACACAGTAAGTTAAGCAAAATGAGAAGACAAAGAAAAACACAGCAGATGAAGAAGCAAGGTAAAAACCCACCAAACCTAACAAATGAAGAGGAAACAGGCAGTCTACCTGAAAAAGAATTCAGAATAATGATAGTAAAGATGATCCAAAACCTTCGAAATAGAATGGAGAAAATACAAGAAACATTTAACAAGGACCAAGGAGAACTAAAGAGCAAAAAAACAGTGATGAACAACACAATAAATGAAACTAAAAATTCTCCAGAAGGGATCAATAGCAGAATAACTGAGGCAGAAGAACAGATAATGACCTGTAAGATAAAATAGTGGAAATAACTACTGCACAGCAGAATAAAAACAAAAGAATGAAAAGAATTGAGAACAGTCTCAGAGACCTCTGGGACAATATAAAACACACCAACATTCGAATTATAGGGGTCGCAGAAGAAGAAGAGAAAAAGAAAGGGATTGAGAAAATATTTGAAGAGATTATACTTGAAAACTTCCCTAATATGGGAAAGGAAATAGTTAATCAGTGCAGGAAGCACAGAGAGTCCCATACAGGAAATTTCCAAGGAGAAACACGCCAAGGCACATGTTAATCAAACTGTCAAAAATTAAATACAAAGAAAAAAAATTAAAAGCAGCAAGGGAAAAACAACAAATAACATACAAGGGAATCCTCATAAGGTTAAGAGCTGATCTTTCAGCACAAACTCTGCAAGCCAGAAGGGAGTGGCAGGACATATTTAAAGTGATGAAAGGGAAAAACCTACAACCAAGATTACTCTACCCAGCAAGGATCTCATTCAGATTCAAATGAGAAATTAAAACCTTTACAGACAAGCAAAAGCTAAGAGAATTCACTACAACCAAAGCAGCTTTACAACAAATGCTAAAGGAACTTCTCTAGGCAGAAAACACAAGAGAAAGAAAATACCTACAATAACAGGCCCCAAACAATTACTAAAATGGTAATAGGAACATACATATCAATAATTACCTTAAATGTAAAAGGATTAAATGCTCCAACCAAAAGACTGGCTGAATGGATACAAAAACAAGACCCGTATATATGCTGTCTACAAGAGACCCATTTCAGACCTAGAGACACATACAGACTGAAAGTGAGGGGACAGAAAAAGATATTCCATGCAAATGGAAATCAAAAGAAAGCTGGAGTAGCAATTCTCATAGTATACAAAATACACTTTAAAACAAAGACTACTGCAAGAGACAAAGAAGGACACTACATAATGATCAAGGGATCAATCCAAGAAAAAGATATAAGAATTGAGAATATATATGCACCCAACATAGGAGCACCTCAATACATAAGACAAATACTAACAGACATAAAAGGGGAAATCGACAGTAACACAATCATAGTAGGGGAGTTTAACACCCCACTTTCACCAATGGACAGATCATCCAAAATGAAAATAAATAAGGAAAAACAAGTTTTAAATGATACATTAAACAAGATGGACTTAATTGACATTTATAAGACATTCCACCTAAAAACAACAGAATATACTTTCTTCTCAAGTGCTATGGAACATTCTCCAGGATAGATCATATCCTGGGTCACAAATCAAGCCCTGATAAATTTAAGAAAATTGAAATCATATCAAGTATCTTTCCTGACCACAACGCTATGAGACTAGATATCAATTACAGGAAAAAATCTGTAAAAAATACAAACACAACAAGGCTAAATAATACACTACTTAATAACCAAGAGATCACTGAAGACATCAAAGAGGAAATAAAAAAATACCAAGAAACAAATGACAATGAAAAAAAACAACTCAAAACCTATGGGATGCAGCAAAAGCAGTGCCGAGAAGGAAGTTTATAGCAATACAATCCTACCTTAAGAAACAAGAAACATCTCAAATAAACAACCTAACCTTACAACTAAAGCAATTAGAGAAAGAAGTACAAAAAAACCCCAAAGTTCGAAGAAGGAAAGAAATCATAAAGATCAGATCAGAAATAAATGAAAAAGAAATGAAGGAAACGATAGCAAAGATCAATAAAACTAAAAGCTGGTTCTTTGAGAAGATAAACAAAATTGATAAACCATTAACCAGACTCATCATGAAAAAAAGGGAGAAGACTCAAATCAACAGAATTAGAAATGAAAAATGGGAAGTAACAACTGACACTGCAGAAATACAAAGGATCATGAGAGATTACGACAAGCAACTATATGCCAATAAAATGGACAACCTGGAAGAAATGGACAAATTGATAGAAATGCACAACCTTCCAGGACAGAACAAGGAAGAAATAGAAAATAAAAACAGACCAATCACAAGCACTGAAATTGAAACTGTGATTAAAAATCTTCCAACAAACAAAAGCCAAGGACCAGATGGCTTCACAGGCAAATTCTATTAAACATTTAGAGAAGAATTAACACCTATCCTTCTAAAACTTCCAAAATACAGCAGAGGGAGGAACACTCCCAAACTCATTCTACGAGGTCACCATCACCCTGATACCAAAACCAGACAAAGATGTCACAAAAAAAGAAAACTACAGGCCAATATCACTGATGAACACAGATCTAAAAATCCTCAACAAAACACTAGCAAACAGAATCTAACAGCACATTAAAAGGATCATACACCATGATCAAGTGGGGTTTATCCCAGGAATGCAAGGATTCTTCAATATATGCAAATCAATCAATGTGATACACCATATTAACAAATTAAAGGAGAAAACCATATGATCATCTCAATAGGTACAGGGAAAGCTTTTGACAAAATTCAACACCCATTTATGATAAAAACCCTCCAGAAAGTAGGCATGGAGGGAACTTACCTCAACATAATAAAGGCCATATATGACAAAGCCCAGCCAACATCATCCTCAATGGTGAAAAACTGAAACCATTTCCACTTAGCTCAGGAACAAGAGAAGGTTTCACACACTCACCACTATTATTCAACATAGTTTTGGAAGTTTTAGCCACAGCAATCTGAGAAGAAAAAGAAATAAAAGGAATCCAAATCGGAAAAGAAGAAGTAAAGCTGTCACTGTTTGCAGATGACATGATACTATACATAGGGAATCCTAAAGATGCTACCAGAAAACTACTAGAGCTAATCAATGAATTTGGTAAAGTAGCAGGATACAAAATTAATGCACAGAGATCTCTTGCATTCCTATACACTAATGATGAAAAATCAGAAAGAGAAATTAAGGAAACACTCCCATTTACCATTGCAACAAAAAGAATAAAATACCTAGGAATAAACCTACTTAAGGAGACAAAAGACCTGTATGCAAAAAACTATAAGACACTGATGAAAGAAATTAAAGATGATACAAACAGATGGAGAAATATACCATGTGCTTGGATTGGAAGAATCAACATTGTGAAAATGACTCTGCTGCTCAAAGCAATCTACAGATTCAAAGCAATCCCTATCAAACTACCACTGGCATTTTTCACAGAACTAGAACAAAAAATTTCACAATTTGTATGAAAACACAAAAGACCCCAAATAGCCAAAGCAATGTTGAGAAAGAAAAATGGAGCTGGAGGAATCAGGCTCCCTGACTTCAGACTATACTACAAATCTACAGTAATCAAGACAGTATGGAACTGGCACAAAAACAGAAATATAGATCAATGGAACAGGATAGAAAGCCCAGAGATAAACACACACACATATGGTTACCATGTCTGTGATAATGGAGGCAAGAACATACAATGGAGAAAAGACAGCCTCTTCCGGAAGTGGTACTGGGAAAACCGGACAGCTACATGTAAAAGAATGAAATTAGAACACTCTCTAACACCATACACAAAAATAAGCTCAAAATGGATTGAAGACCTAAATGTAAGGCCGACACTATAAAACTCTTAGAGGAAAACATAGGCAGAACACTCTATGACATAAATCACAGCAAGATCCTTTTTGACCCACCTCCTAGAGAAATGGAAGTAAAAATAAATGGGACCTAATGAAACTTAAAAGCTTTTGCACAGCCAAGGAAACCTGGAAAGGTTTGATCAATGTCTATCTTTGACGAAAAGATAACCCTCAGAATGGGAGAAAATATTTGCAAATGAAGCAGCTAACAAAGGATTAATCTCCAAAATCTACAAGCAGCTCATGCAGCTCAACATCAAAAAAACAAACAACCCAATCCAAAAATGGGCAGAAGACCTAAACAGTCATTTCTCCAAAGAAGATATACAGATTACCAACAAACACATGAAACCATGCACAACATCACCAGTCATTAGAGAAATGCAAATCAAAACTACAACACGATATCATCTCACACCAGTCAGAATGGCCATCAACAAAAAACCTACAAACAATAAATGCTGGAGCGAGTATGGAGAAAAGGGAACCCTCTTGCACTGTTGGTGGGAATGTAAATTGATACAGCCACTATGGAGAACAGTATGGAGGTTCTTTAAAAAACTACAAATAGAACTACCATATGACCCAGCAATCCCACTACTGGGCATATACCCTGAGAAAACCATAATTCAAAAAGAGTCATGTACCACAATATTCACTGAAGCTGTATTTACAATAGCAAGGACTTGGTAGCAACCTAAGTGTCCATCGACATATGAATGAGTAAAGAAGATGTGGCATATATATATACAATGGAATATTACTCAGCCATAAAAAGAAACGAAATTGAGTTATTTGTAATGAGGTGTATGGTCCTAGAGTCTGTCATACAGAGTGAAGTAAGTCAGAAAGAGAAAAACAAATACCGTATGCTAACACATATATATGGAATCCAAGAAAAAACAAAAAGTGGTTATGAAGAACCTAGGGGCAAGACGGGAATATAGACACAGACCTACTAGAGAATGGACTTGAGGAAACGGGGAGGGGGAAGGGTAAGCTGGGACAAAGTGAGAGAGTGGCAGTGTATATATGGACATATATACACTACCAAACGTAAAATAGATACCTAGTGGGAAACAGCCACATATCACAGGGAGATCAGCTCGGAGCTTTGTGATCTGCTAGAAGGGTGGGATAGGGAGGGTGGTAGGGAGGGAGACGCAAGAGGGAAGAGATATGGGGATATATATATAATTGATTCACTTTGTTATAAAGCAGAAACTAACACACCATTGTAAAGCAATTATACTCCAATAAAAATGTTAAAAAAATACATGCAGTATAATTCTAGTTCTGTCAATGTCAAAATTGTGTGTGTTTGTGTGTGTGTGTGTGTGTGTGTGGAGGGTTATATATTATATATTCATGTTTAGCTGGAAGGAAACATGCATTATATAATTACTATCTCTGAGTAGTGGATTTTGGATGACTTTCAGGTTGTCTTATATATTTTTCTATGATTCCAAGTTTTCTATAGTTGCCATATTTTTCTTTATGATAAAAATATAATAAAGGTTTTTAAATAACTGAATAAAATAAATAAAGACAGCAGGATGCAGCCAGCCCCTCATGGACTACCCAACAGTCCTCTGTTCCTATTTAGAATTCAGGGCCTTCCTTATTTTGTTTCTAATTGTCACTCGTCTTATCTTCATTACTTTCTTACAAACATGCCAAACTGAATTCTCACTTTAAAAAAGAAGCCACCTCTAGCCAGGAAACTATAAACATACAGAAAGAAAAAGAACATATTAACAATTTTATGTTGCTTCTATAGTCAGACAATTGATATTCAGTATTTAACACACACACAAAATGCTCTATTTACCTATACATGTCTTAGCATGCCCATATCCTTATTTAAAAGGTTTACTTTTATTTAACTGTTTCATATTAAGGGAAAAGATCACCTTGGAAGCATCTAGTGATTTCTCTGTATCCATCCATATCTATAATACAAGTTCCTTTTTCCCCATCATTTATTCCAGACCAGGTGGTCCATTAACCACAACCTTTGTATACATCACCCTCGGTTCAGTTCATATCTTTGCTTTGCCTTTTCTCTCCATCTGAGATCACTTTTGCAAAGCAATACTTCAAAACCCAAATCAAATGTCCCCATCAGTTAGAGATCATCTCCCTCTTTCGGCATCCTAGGGTAGTTTCCCCCCTAACTTTTTGCAATTGTTTTTTCCCCAGTGTATTACTGTGTAACAATAACTTTTAGAGAGCAAAGGCTACCCTTCTCTGTGTTCTGTGGTTAGCGTATAGCTGGTCATACACAATCCATAAATATGCATTTAAAAAGGGACAATTAAGGTTTCACAATTGAAACTCAGTCCTTTGGAAACGTGCCAGGGAGCAGAGAGGAAGTGTCTGACTGCAGGAAATGGGGCTATAGAGATCAAGGAAGAAAAGGGGAGAGGGCACCAAAACTACTTTTACCTTCTTCACAATTCTGTCTTACGCTCAACCTAAGGTAACATGAATGGTAGAGACAGGACCCTGAAATTGCAATCGATCCCTAACACACTAACTGGAAATTACTCCATTCACAGCAAATAATAAGAATTACCAGAGCCAAAGCAAAGCTAACTTACTTCCTTTTCCTAGAAATAAAGTAACCAAGAGTTATAATAGGAACCAAAACTGAATGGGGGAGAAAAAAGCATTGCCATTTCCATGTCCAAATGCATTTTTCTCTTTGTTAGAAAAGGAGGAATAAATGGGCCTTGAAGAAAGCTATCTGAAGAATGCATGTGATGTCTTTCAAATGGATACATACATGTATAGATGTGTGAGTATAATATACTTCACCCCCATTTATATAGCATACCTCTGCAACAAGTCAGTAATAGTACTTGGGATTTTAGAGAAAAAGAAGCCCCAGATGTCATCAGGTCCTACCTTTCAACTATACAGCAGGCTCAGTCACCCCAGATCATGGGGTCATTCAGCCACTGTTGTATCCCTATGAGTGTTCACTATTACGTCATTCCTACTTGACTAAAAGTTTCTCAAGGGAAACTTTATATCCCAATTCCCTACCTTGGGAAATAGTGAAAACTGATAAGTGGTAAAATGAGATAATACATTACTGAGCCACTCTAATGAGTAAAAAATTTTATTTGCTTATATATTTTATTGAAATGTTCCTCCATACTTTTTTACAGTGTATTGAAATGTTCCTCCATCTTTGCCTGAGAATCATGTCTCACTCTGAAAGTACAAAGTGGAAGGCTGACCTCCCTTTAAATTCTTGATTGCAGCTGCCAAGACTTCCATTCTGCTTTTAACACTTTTTGTGGTTCCTTAATGGCACATTCTCATGATCTCATTGAACTTCTCTCCTCAATATTGGTTCCATTTGGTCAACACCTTTTGATCACTGATGGACCCTGGGAGCAACAGATCTTAGGTTATTGGATTTAGGTTGCTTGCCTCAGTCCAGATTGGTTCATGACTTGATGAGGATGAAGGCTGCTTTTAAAAAGACAGGTTTCTAGTTTCTAACTATGGAGATGGCTTCATTCCACTGGGGAGGAATTTCAAGTAGTGACATTGCAAAAGTTTTCCAGGTGATTCTAATATATCAGTAATTTAGTTACCTTTATGGAGCTGAGGAAGACAGTTATTTACAACAGAACAAGGTTTTCCCAAGGAAGTACCTTTCTGCAGAAAATTTAGCATGAGGAAGGGAAGCATGAGGCCAGGAATAGCATGGTCAGAAGGTATAATTTACCACTAAAGATGGAAATGTTCAATAATAACATTCCTCAAAATGCAGCGTACATATCATAGTATTACCAGAGGTAATTAGAGTAGTAAAAAGTCTACCTTTTTTTTTGGACGCACCATGTGGCTTGTGGGATCTCAGTTCCCCAGCCAGGGATTGAACCTGGGCCATGGCAGTGAAAGCCCAGAATTCTAAGCACTAGGCCACCAGGGAACTCCCAAGAGTATACCTTTTAAACACTGATTCAAGCAGTAAGAAGTAATTCCTTTTTGAACTATCTTTAATCCATGCTGATTGCATCAAAGAGAAAGTTTCAGTTTTCTAGTGCTTGCTAATTTCCACTTGAAACAAAGAGAAAGTTGGCTCAAATTCAGAGCCTTGTGAGCAATAAGGTCGTATTACAATATAAGAGTATTCTCTTGTTTTCTTAGGTTTATTTTTACCTTCTCTTTAACGCAAGTGATACTAGTTTTCCATGTAAAATACCAGTATATTCAAACCTCTTTAGCACATGCACTTAAGTAAAAATGGTGAGTATATTTAAATATCAAGTCAATATTGCAGATGACAGTTGTGACAAAACCATGGACATAGCAAGAAACGACTGCAGTTTGGAAAACTGATCAATAGCAATGGCTCAATCTCCCAGAAATAGATTTCTTAACTGATTGGGAGCAGGGAGAGAATTGGTAAGGGCTAAAAATCTATGTGGTCTCAGATTTCTTGAGAAAGATGCCTGTTCTGAGGTCTCTTTCTCAGTTAGAAACTGCAGGGGCCATGTTGATGGAGAAAATCAGGGAAGAATAAATTAGAAAATGGATTATCTCATACTCCTTGAAATCTCCTGTCCATAGCACACCAACATAGGTATATTGCTCAGTACTATCCAGAAAACCAGAACCAATGGAGTTTCTTTCTTTCTTCCTCCCTTCCTTCTTTCCTTCTCTCTCTCTCTCTCTCTCTTCCTTTATTGAAATGGGTCCACGTGGTTATGAAATCTAACAAGTCCCAAGATCTGCAGTCAGCAAGCTGGAGACCCAGGAGAGTTGATGGTCTAAGTGGCACTTCAAAGACCAGCAGGCTCCAGACCCAGGAAGAGCTGATGTTTCCAATTTGACTTGAAAGCAGGAACAAAACAATGTCCCAACTTGAAGACAGTAAGGCAGGAGGGGAAGGTGAAACTTTTTGTTCAATTCAGGCCTTCAACTGATTGGATGAGGCTCACCCACATTAGAGAGAACAATCTGCTTTACTCAGTCTACTGATTCAAATGTTAATCTCATACAAAAATACCCTCATGATAACAGAGAATAATATTTGATCAAATGTCTGGGCACTCCATGACCTAGCCAAGTTGACATATAAGATTAACCATCCAAAAAAAAATAACCAACACAATAGGTATTCGTTAGAAAAAATACATCAGTAGAATGTAAAACTTAGGTTCTATCTACCACAATGTTTGTCACATCTTAAGAAATGTTAGTTTCATTCCCTGATTTTTAATCTTCCTTTCTCTTACATATTGCTTGGCATGTGTTGAAAGTTCAAGGCATGTTTGCTGAATAGAATGGCAAATCTCGCAAGTTTGCACGTTTCTAGGTGTGGGCCTGAAAATTCTCCTTGCTACAACCGTCACCTACATTCCCCCTGGCTTTTGTCTCTGTTTTCTCTCTGCCTCCAGATGTGCCACTACAGGTTACCTTCCTGTGCAGCCCAACTTCTGTCAAAGTCTCCTCAGGAGGTCAGAAACCAGAGTTTTCTCCAGAAAGAAACCAGTGTCCTTATGGGAGCAGGTTTGAACAGAGTACATTTATTTAGGTCAAATTTTTGAATCATTGAGAATATCATCCACAGACAGGAATCAACCAGCAAGTACACGGTCATGTGTTTTATGAGGTTTGCCTGAAACTGGAAGGTTTTAAACTAAGTCAAAGGAAGAAACAAGGAAGATTATAATTAACATCAATTAAAAGAGATTTTTTTTTAACAAAGTAAGATGAATCTCACTCAGTAAAATGGGTTAAAGAGGCTTTAAATTTCAATTTTCAAAACAGAGAAGAAACTGAGCAATGACATACGTGATAAGGTCATACTAGACGGCTTCCTGACTTTTAAAAGGACCAAGGCTGTGGGGAGCAAATAGATCTAGAGCCACCCACCTAATTATTGCATAACTCGTGATTTCCCCCTTAACCTTTCTAAGTTTCAGTTATCTCAACTGTAAAATGAGCATGGTGATACCTTTCTCCTGGGGTTCTCCTAACGATGAATAATATTATGCATAAAATGACACAGCCAAGAGCACATCTTAATGCTCTTTGTTCCTCCCTCACTTAAAAGAAAGACATCAGGGATGATAATGATATCATAAACAACTGAAGATATGCTGATTTGTTTAAATAGCCAAGAAAACTTGTCAAAGAAGTGAGTACATACAGGAGTCCATAAAGAATGTTCTTTCATCTCTAAAATACTGGGGAGAAAAGTGGATGAATGCATGAATTAATTCTAACCAAAAGATAAAGGTATAGATACATAGAATGCATGAGGTTATGTAGCTGCTAATTCTCACTACTTTTATCCCTACTTTGAACCTTTTACAGACATTATGTTCCACAGAATAAGAAATCTTTAGAAAACATAAGTGAGAATTGTTCTTAGTTTTGAAAAAAACTATGATTCAAATGAGAAGAAAAATATATTCTATGGCAATGAACTAACTCACTTGAGCATTATTCTTAAAAACAGTTTTCTCTTGAATTTTCACCCATAACCTTTCAAATGGGTATTGTATGTGGATTATGTTAATATTTATTTGAATATCAAATTCATCAAAAAGATATTTAGACAGGAAAACTACATTTATGCTATAAAAGTACTTGGAGATACTCATAAAAAAACATTTTCCTCTTAAGATACCTTAAGTAAGACTTAGCACTTGTACATTTCTTCCCTGAGGCATATTATTAAATATTCTCAGATGAAGAACATTTGAAACTGAAGTCCATAAAATATACAAAATGGCCTATTTTATTATATTAACCATTAAGTTTGTATAGGGAGTATTTAGTGAGAGGAAAAAAATAAACATTCAGTAATTCAGTAAATGAGATTTATGCATTCTCAGAGGTCTTTTGAAGACTTTTTTTTAAATTCATATTTTTAGTGTTTGACTACCCAGTATCACAAAACTAATAAGTGGCAGAGCAGGTATTTCTACTCTATTTGTTCTCAAAATGTATGTATTTCCACTCTCATGCAGGTTATTTGTCTCTGAAAATATATGTCCATAACATCCGTAACAATATTTTAAAATAATATATTAAGTATATGATATTATAATTTGGAAATTCAAAGAGGAATGGGTTAAATCATCAGTAACATTCAACCAGAAACTACTAAAATCTCTGCTCTTTTTGTGGTAACATCACACTTCTATTCTTACTAAACTTTATGATATTTTGCAGATGAAGTTTTTCTTTTGATGAGTTCAAGTTTTTGAGGAGATACTTTATTTGGGGATTATAATTATTAACTCATTTTTATTCCTTACATGAGCTTCCATAAGACAAGTGATTTATTAGCTCTAAGTCAATAGTTATGAAATTTAAACATTACTGATCAAATGCACCTTTAGATGATGTCCATCATGTGACAAAGTTTCTAAACCTTGAATAATAAAACTATTATTTACAGAGGAAAAAATCCTACATCCTATGAGTTGATTTAAAACAGTCTAAACTTATGTAAATATATGTAAACATTAGTGTAGGTATAATATCCTTATACTCACTTTAAAACTTTTAAACTGCCAGAATCATAGCTTAAAACAAACAGAATTATAAAAGAAAAGTAATTAATTTAATGTGAAACATGAGGTCATGTGTAGTAGGTGACCTAGTGTTTTAGATTTCGTTTCCTTTGAATTCTGCATGACTCCACTATGCATACCATGTAATGAGTCAAAGTTTATGCCATTTTTCTATGTTCAAACCACAGAGAAATCTTCATTCCTACAGAATGCCAAGATGTTAGTTTGTCTTCCCTTAATGCAAACATACAACTTTTGTATTAGATCTTACTTTTCAATTAACTTGAAAAAAAACTAATAATTTCTACCTGTTACACACACATATATAATGCTAGAAATTAAAAACAAAATAAAGAGAGCGAGTGTGCACATGGTAAAAATAGTTTCAAAAGTGGTACCAAGTATATCTTTATTTAGGATTCTTGTACACTAATATTTTCTGAAAAGTATCACTATTGAACACCCATTTGACTTTGTGTAATCCAGCATTTTCCAAACTTCTATTTTAAAATCATAGGGTGTTTTTAATAACATATCCAATAGCACAGTTTGAGAATTGATATATAAGGCTGTCAATTGATTTTTAAAAGCACTTGTATATAATTGTTATTAAAATGCATTATTTCAAGTATCTTGTTCAGCTAATTATAGTGAACACCAAGGACAAAAAATATTAAGTTCATGAAATCAACTAAATACAGCCAGTGGGAAACAATAAGAATGTATACTTTCTTTTTCTCTTTCTTTTTCTTCTATTTAGGAGAAAACAGTCTATTGTATTTAAACTATTAAGTAAACAGGGTCTTATTATTTTCATACTTCACCATTTAAAATATGATTTTATCTGAAATCAGGAAATTTAAAATATTTTTTGTCAAATTTGATACTGTCAAAAAGCAGCTTGGCGCTTCCCTGGCGGCGCAGTGGTTAAGAATCCGCCTGCCAATGCAGGGGACGCAGGTTCGAACCCTGGTCTGCGAAGATCCCACATGCCACGGAGCAACTAAGCCTGTGAGCCACAACTACTGAGCCTGCCCTCTACAGCCCGTGAGCCACAACTACTGAGCCCACATGCCACAACTACTGAAGCCCACACGCCTAGAGCCTGTGCTCCGCAATAAGAGAAGCCACTGCAATGACAAGCCCGCGCACCGCAATGAAGAGTAGCCCCCACTCACCACAACTAGAGGAAGCTCGCGGCAACGAAGACCCAATGCAGCCAAAAATAAATAAATAAAATAAATAAATATTTAAAAAATTAAAAATAAAAAAAAGCAGCTTGGTGCTTTGTGACCACCTAGAGGGGTGGGATAGGGAGGGTGGGAGGGAGATGCAAGAGGGAGGGGATATGGGGATATATGTATACATATAGCTGATTCACTTTGTTATACAGCAGAAACTAACACTACATTGTAAAGCAATTATACTCTAATAAAGATGCTAAAAAAAACCCATAAAAATAATATTCAGTGAAAAAAAAGGAAGTTTTCATAGAATTTATTTAAGTGCATTGGCAATTGTAATGGGGTAGGGAATCATATAACCAACAGTGAAGTTCTATTATAGTAAATGTTACTTTTGTGCTGCATATGAGAAATAATTGAGGTAAAACATGAGGTAAAAATGAAAAATATAAAACATAAAATATATTATTTAACAATGGATATATCATTAGGAAGAGGAAAAAAGATGCCTATGACAAATGATTAGAAAGGAAAATGTGTAAAGGGCAAAATACATATCCATAGCATGAGAAAGAATGAGGATATATAAGAATGTAAGGAAAGATCTTGATGGATATAAGCCACATCCAAACTGTATGAAAAAATATGGCCAGTTCTGCTTTGAATATCTTATAAAGGGGCCAGACCCCTATCAGATACTCTACCACTTACGTCCCTTTAGATACTTGAGGACGTCTTATATACAGAACTTGTTTCTAAACTTTATCCCACTGGACCAGTTCTCAAACATCTCTTGGAACTTTTTTCAGTTTGGGTGGAACTGTAAGTGGGAAATTGGAACAGAAAATTTTCTCAGTTGTACCATTATCATTTCTGCTTTAACTCTCAAAGTGGTATCATTTCCTCCAGATTAGACTTTTGTCCTTAAAAATGAATACTAAACTATAAGTAGTCTTCCATACCACTTGTCTTAAGTATCTTAGCTAGGTAAGTTTATTTATTTCTCTATTCATTTAAAATATATTTCAAGGGGAGGGGGGACTCTCATCCATCCAGGCCCTGTGCAAACTCTGAGGATCAAGAAAGAGAACAAAACAGAAGAAATCATTGATTATGGAATTGTACAACAAATGATCTGATAAAGATTAAGAAGTAAATAATGGATGCCAATAGACAGAATAGTTAACATTATTCCTGAGGGGGTGGAGGGAGAAAATGCCTTCTTGGAAGTGATAATAATATAAGTCCTAAGGAATTAGTAGGAACTACATCGGTAGAATTACAGAAATGAGAGTGAAATCAATTTGTCTATTCCTGGAGCAGAGGGGAGATATTTGGGTATGATACCAAATGGATATAATCCATACAGATAGATTTACATGTCCTAGTCTACAGCAGTTTAATGCAACTGTGGTAAAAATAATAAAATACAGCTGACCCTTGAACAATACAGGTTTGAACTGCACTAATACGTGGAATTTTTTCAATAAATACATAGTACAGTACTATATGATCTGAGGTTGGCTGGATCCACAGATGTAGAACCACAAATATGGAACATGGCAGGCCAACTGAAAAGTGAAATAAGGGTTTTCAACTGCACAGGGGTTGGTGTCCCTAACCCATAAGTTGTTCAAGGGTCAATCGCAATCAGAAGTTTTTCGATTCAAATGTCATTAATTATCTCAAAGTACATCAAAGTTTATTTACTTTACATTTCACAGGTTTATTTGGTGAAACTGCATTTCCTCTTCTCTCTTATTCTATCACACACCCAAAATACTCCAGGTACTCCTACTTGCAAGATGCTCAAATAGTGCACCCTGACATGCATGGAGCTGTCTTTTCTGTTAGGTCTCCTTTTTTTTTTTATTGTAGTAAGAACATTTAACATGAGATTTCCCCTCTTAACAAAGTTTTAAGTGTAAATTACAGTATTGTTATTCATCTTGCATAACTAAAACTGAACAGCTCTCCATGTCTCCCTTCCCCATAGCCCCTGGCAATTACCATTCTACTCCTTGCTTTATGAATTTGATTATTTCAGATCATCATATAAGATTATCATATAAGTGGAATCATACAGTACTTGTCCTTCTGTGATCATCTTATTTCACTTAACGTAATGTTCTCAAGATTCATCCATGCTGCTGCACAATGTGTAGTAGCTCCTTCTGTTTTAAGGCTGAATAGTATCCCATTGTATGTATATACCACATTTTCCCAGGCATGTGTAGATGGATACGTACATTGTTTCTACTTCTTGGCTATTGTGAATAATGCTTTAAAGAACATGGGAATCCAAAGACAATATATAAATGATCAACAGGTATAGGAAAAAGGCTCAACATCACTAATCATCAGGGAAATGCAAATCAAACCACAATGAGATATCACCTCACAACTGTTAGGATGGCTATTATATATTAAAAAAATATATAGACAATAGGGCTGGTGAGGATGTGAAGAAATTGAAACACTGTACACTGTCGGCAGGAATGTAAAATGATGCAGCCACTATGGAAAACAGTATGGAGGGTCCTCAAAAGACTAAAAACAACCATATGATCCAGAAATCCCACTTTCATATATTTATCTGAAAGCACTGAAATCAGGATCTTGAGTACATAGGCCCCCTTCTTTCTGAGTACCTTATCACTAGATTGATATCTCTGTTTAGAGATTCTTCACACACAAATGAGCAGAAAATTGGCCCCTCTCTTTCTAACTTCTCTCTCTCTGGAAAATTTCCTGCTCCTTAGAGGGTGGGACGCAGGAACTTGAATGTGCAAGAAAAGGAAGAAATAGGGCTGTTAAAGACAAAAATCAGATTCCATTTCCCTCCCAATTTACTGCATTGTAGGTAATATATATTGTTTCCCTGCAGGGAATTCACACTCAGAACCCACACCAGAGGTCAGACGGATTAGGAGTGGAGATCCATTCATTAAGCTATTAAACAGGAGCAAATGTTTTACCAACAACTTAAGCACATTTCACTCCACTTATGTTTCCTGATTTCACATGCCTAACTTGGATCTTTCGTACTAACTCTTGCTCTTAAAACTTCTTTCATATAAAGGAGGTTTTCCATATGGTACATAAAAACTCAAAGAACAAATAAGTTCAGAAATCAAGGCCAGGTTTCCCACTGCTAACCTGTCAGAATGAGAGTCTCTTTTTTTTTTTCTTTTTAAATCTCTGAAGGCTCAACAGACTTATTACAACTGTCAGACTTCCCTTAGACAAGTTGGCCATAATGTAAATAAATAGTCTCTCACCTTTGAAATTCTAACACTCAGCAGAAACATAAACCTCAAAAGCCACAAAAGGAAAAGCTGCCCTGAATTAAGGATGAGGCCTTCCAGCATAACATAAAATCATGTTTAGATGTGGGGTACTTCCTCACTGAGCATGCAGATGAAGTTAGGACTAAGATTGTAAATTCAAAATAGGCAAAGTCCTTAGGAGCAGAGAAAAACTAGTAGAATCTGTTGCCAGTCAATTTGCTCTAAAATAATCACTAAAGGAAATTCTTCCAACAGAAAGAAATATCACAAGAAAACTTGGAATATTGGGAATAAAGTAAAAAGAACAGAAATGGTCAATATCTTAGGTAAATATAATAGACTATTCTCTAAGAGCTTTAAAATGTTTTACCGTTGAAAGCAAAAATTCATAATATTGTATCATGGGGTTTTCAACATATGTAGCTTCAATTGATAAGAAACTGTAACATAAAGCAAAGAAGCTAAAGGGACTATATGGTGGTAATGTTTCTACATCCCAATTGATATGATAAAATGCTGATACTATTATACTGTGAAATATTAAGAGTCTATATTGTGATTTCTAGAGTAATCCACAAAAATACCATAAAATTATAATCAACTATATAATAGATAAGTCAAATATTAGTACTAAAAATGTTAAAATATGCCACAAAAGATAGGAAAGTAGAAATAAACCAAGGGACAAAACAGAAAACAATTAATAAAATTATAGACTTAATACAAACATACCAATAATTACATTAAATGTGAAGTATCTAAATATGCCAATGAAAAGACAGAGATTAGAGGAATACATCTATAAACATGTGTTGCCTACAAGAAATTCACTTCAAATATGATATAAGGAGACTAAAATTAAAAGCCTAGCAAAAAGACATAACACATGAATGCTAATCAAAAGAAAGCTGGGGTGGCAATACTAACATCAGACAAGTAAATTTCCAGTCAAAGAAAATTACTAAGGATAAGGAGAGGCATTACAAAATGATAAAAGGGTCAATTCCCTAAGAAAATATATATATACACCTTACTACACAGCTACAGAATACACATTGCAAAACCAACAGAAATGAAAAGAGAAATAGATAAATCCACAATAAACATCAGAAACTTAACACTTCTGCTGAGTAAAAATCAGGATCAATATGAGTTAATACTCACAAAATCAGCAAGGATATCGAAAAACTGAACACCACCATTAATCAACTGGATCTAATCGACATTTATAGAGCACTCCACTAAACAACAGCAGAATATGCCTTTAAGCCTGCATGGAACATACACCAGATACATCATATCCTGGATCATAAAACAAACCTTAACACATTAAAAATAAGAGAAATCATATAAATTTTGTTCTTTGATCACAGTGAAATTAAACTAGAAACCAACACCAACCACTTACCTTGTTGGAGCCTTTGTATGAACTCTTGTTTTTAAAACTCCATTCATGTAAAGCAGGTTTTCCACGAAATACATAAAATTTCAAAAATCCCCACAAAATATTACCAAATAGGATCCAACATAATATAAAAGAATAATAAACCCAAACCATCTATGATTTATCATGAGAATGCAAGGCTTGTTTAACATTTGAAAACAAACATCTCCCACTATAGTTACAGTCTAAAGAAAATCCACATGATCAGAAAAGTTCATGCCCCAGAAAGTATCTGACAAAATTCAACATCCACTGCTAATAAAAATTCTCAGAAATCAGAAATAGGAGTCACTCAACCTGATAAAGAGCATCTACCAAAACCAAAACAAAACTACAACTACCTCACCCTTAATAGTGCAAGACCGAATAAGAGTATCAACTCACACCAATCCTATTAAACACACCATTCCTATTCAACAGGAGGCTGCAGCCAGGAAAATATAACAAGATAATAAAATAAACGTCATACAAATTTGAAATGAAGAAATAAAACTGTTCTTACTTGCAGATGACCTCATCATCTAAGGAGAAAATCCCAGAGTCTAAAAACAAACAAAACAGAATAAAACCTCTCACAACTAAATAAATGAATTTATCAAGGCTGTAGGATGCAAGGTCAACACATAAAAATCTATTGTATTCCTATGTCTAGTAATGTAATACACAATTATAAAATGAAATTCAAAAACAATATGTAAATATTTAAAATAACCCCAAAAGGAAATACTCTTGTATAAATATGTAAAGCATATATAGAAACCGTATTCTGAAAACCGTAAATGCACTGATGAAAGAATCGAAGATCTTAAAAAACAGAGATGCATAGGGAGCATCCTTCTATTTAACCAATTCATGAACCGCTCAATAAAACCAATTTGATCTTTAAAAAAATGCAGATACATATTGTGTTCATGAATTGGAAGACTCAACCTCATAAAGATGTCATTCCTCGCATTTTTTTTAAAGATTTAATTTAATTCAAATCAAAATTACAGCAGTATATTTTTGTAGATATAGCGAAGGTCATTCAAAAAATTTTGGGGAGTGGTAAGAGCGATGTCACCAAGATGGTGGAGTAGCCGACTGCAGCCTCCATAAAGAACAGCAATTAAGCAGCTATCCACAAATTTACATAGCTCTGGGAGAGCTCAGGAGACCACTTAGAAGCTTCAGCAACACAGCTGAGCAAAAAAGCCCGATAATAACCTCACAAATAGGGAAGGAAGAATAGTTTCAGTTTGCCTGCATCACCCCATCCCCCAGGCTGGGACTGCTTGGCGCTGACAGGGAACTCTCAGACCCCAGAGAATTCCCTTCACCAGGAAAAGGAGAACAGGAAGAGCAACCAGCTTCCCAGCCTGCCAGGGCCCTGCAGGAGGACGGCCTTTGGTTTCATCCCACCCAGCGACTGGCACAGCCGAGCTGTCTCTAGACAGCTCGAAACAAGGAGGAAAGCAGAGGCCACGGATACCAGCCCCCGGCAGCGCGCCCACAATTCCCGGTCACCTGCTCCGCCACGGACTCCAATACCCGTTGCCTCCGAGGGCCTCAACAGCTGCTGCAGATGCCAGTGGACCCCTGAAGCTTTCATTACTGAGGACCTCACTGTGGACCCAGCGGTCTGCTCTGCAGAAGACACCAGCAGTTTTCCTCACTGAGGAAAATAGCGGCTAGAGCAGCCATCACAGACCCAGACCACTCCTGCCGCTGAGGACTCCACAGGTTTTCTGGCGTTTACAGATGACAGTGACTGAGTCTCTACCCGCTTCTGTCCTCCTCCTCTCCGGCTGCCAGAGCCACCATGGACGGTCCGGCGCTGGAAGCCCGCACTTGCAGCCATCTTGCCTCTTCAGGAGGCACTTTAGCCTCCGACGACCGCTCAGGTTCCCGGATGTGGCAGGGTTCCCGGATGTGGCGGGATTCCCGCCACCCGCCTCCTCCGCTGTGCGCATGCTCACAGCTAGCCCGAGCGCTGGCGGCACAGAAGAGAACCTGACGAGACGCTCGCGGACGCTGACGAGGCTCGGATCCCAGGCTCCAGACCCAGGGCTGTCGCCTGTGCCCACAGCTACACCTGTAGCTACAGCAGACCCCTGTCACTGGCCTCCACTGCCGCGCACAAGCCCGCGACTAGCCGGCCAGCCCAAGGAGTGCACACCACAGCCAAGGCCTCTCAGCCACTCCTGGGCCTGGTCCAGTCTGTCGTCCCTGTTAGTTCACGAACTGGAGCCTGGACATGGAGCTTCAGGAGTGACTGAGGAAAGAGGCAGCCCACTCCGAATTGGTAGGTGGCCCTTTAAATAAGCAAGGGAACTTACCCAAGAGACTCCTGTTGGGCGACTGCGAGACAAGTAGGTATCTGCACCTGCCCGCAGAATCTTGACAGTTAATAGAGAGGCCTTAAAAGAGTTCAGTCACGTACACCCTCTCAGTTACTCTCTCAAGGCTATTTCACTGAAACGGCTCCAGCTGTGGGAATGGTGGGCAGAAGGTACATTCCCAGGACAGGGGAGGGGTGAGGAACACTGAATTCCCAGCTCCAGCTCGCAGGTCGGCCAACGGTCACGTCATCTGGATGACCTTCTCCAACACTTTATTCCTCGGAATTAGCTGTTATATGCGCTCCTCTTTCACTCCTCTTCCAGAATGTGCCCTGAGTGGTCAGCCAGGGGTTTCACTTGCATGAAAGCGGCTCGTTTGGCGGCTCTCTGGCTGCACCATCCCTGTGAGACATCCCACTGCAAATTACAATAGAAAACGCCTTTCCCAGGTGTAACGGGGCTCGGTGTTCTCAGCAGTAGAACAGGTTGATCCATAACATGAGTCAGGTCGCTGGCTGTCTCCCATGATTTCTGTACCTTTACAGTGTTGAAGGTCTTGGCAGGGGTTCCCAGTCTGATATATGAGGTAACAGGCTCTACTGGTTGGTTATTCAGATGTACGAAAGCCTGGTACCTATGCTGGTCCAGCAGGCCAAAGTGGCTTTACTTTTTACTAATTTAATCTGCTGCTTTAATATTCCATTCTTCCATTCTATAAACCCTGCTGCCTATGGGTTATAGCAGAGATGGAAACTCCATTTCCTTTCATGTTCTTTTGCCCAGGCTTGCATGCCATGACGCTTACAATGTGACCCCTAATCACTGTCTATTCCATGAGAATGTACTCATGGTACTTAGCTTCTGTAATGCCCTAATGGGGGTAGCCTAGTTTGCTTGGCAACAGGGGAAAGCTTGGGTTAGGACAAACATGGTGTCCACAAAAATCAAGACATACTTAAAAACCTCATTTGGAGGGAATGGGCCAATATAATCAATTTGCCAATCCTTTACAAGTTGGGAGTTCTGGCGGATGGCCCCAGATTCAATTCGCAGTTGCCTTGGGCATTGTTTAGAACACAAAGGACACGCTATAATTACATTAACCAACTCACTGTATATAAAGGGCAAGTTAGCATCCTTGGCAATATGTCATCCCATCTGGGTGCTGTGGTAGCCATTCTTTCTACATATCCGATCTGCTGTTTCTACTGAAGGGTCAGTTGCTAGGGCTTATATCTGGTCTAGGGCATCAGCTTCCTGATTGCCAGGAGGTTTTGGTACCTTGTGAGCCAGAATATTGAAAACAGTGAGTCATCCTCAGACTCTTGCAGGTGAAACCAAATGTCTTTCCATATATCCTGACCCACAAGGGCTTATTTATGATCATCCATTTCTCAGTAGGAAGGGACCTTCTTACTGTGACATGTTGTTTCTAAAGCTTTCTGGTCATATCTGAATCTATGCTTATTTTTATTTATTCAATTTTTTAAATTGGAGTGTAGTTGATTTGCAATGTTATATTAGTTTCAAGTGTACAACATAGTGATTCAATATTTTTATACATTACACTCCATTTAAAGTTATTATAAAATATTTGCTATATTCCCTGTGCTGTACAATATATCCTTGTAACTTATTTATTTTATACATAGTAGTTTCAAACTCTTAATCCCCTACCCTTATATTGCCCCTCCCACCTTCACTCTCCCCACTGGTAACCACTAGTTTGTTCTCTATATCTGTGAGTCTGTTTCTGTTTTGTTATATTCATGATTGTTTGATTTTTTAGATTTCACACATAGGTGATAACATACAGTATTTGTCTTTCTCTGACTTATTTCACTAAGCATAATCCCTCTAGGTCCATCCAGGTTGTTGCAAACGGCAGAATTTCATTCTTTTTTAGGGCTAGGGGGTTAATATTAAAAATGTATAAGGAACTCCTACAACTCAATATAAAAAATAATAACAATAACCCGAATTTAAAAATAGGCAAAAGATTTGAAAAGATATTCCTCCGAAGACACACAAATGGCCACCATTAAATAATAGGTGTGCAGTGTCACAAATCATCAGGAAAATGCAAATCAAAACATAATGACATATCATTTCACACCAGTTAGGATGGCTATTAATAAAAAACAAACGAAAAATGATAAACGTGTGTCAGGGATGTGAAGGAACTGGAACTCTTATACACTGTTAGTAGGAATGTAATACGGTGCAACCACTATGAAAAACAGTGTGGAAGTTCCTCAAGAAATTAAAAATAAAGCTATCATATGATCCAGCCATCCCATTTCTGGATACATATATGAAAAAAAATTGGAATCAGTGTCTCAAGGAAACATCTGTACTTCCATAGCCATCATACCATTATTTACAATAGCCAAGGTATCAGAGCAACCCAAGTGTTCATTGACAGATGAATGAATAAAGAAGATGTGATATACTCTGCATACGGTGGAGGAGTATTCAGCCTTAAAAAGAAGGAAATCCTGTCATTTGCAGCAACATGGATGAACCTGAAGGACATTATTGCAAGTGAAATAAGGCAATCACAGGACAAATACTGCATGATTCCACTTATACAATATTAGGTATTTAAAATAGTTAAAATCGTAGAAGTAGAGAATAGAATTGTGATTGTCAGGGTCTGGGGGAAGGGAAATGGAAGTTATTTAATGGGTACAAAGTTTCAGTTATGCAAAATGAGTAAGTTCTAGAGATCTGCTGTACAATATTGTATCTATAGCTGACAACACTGTATTATGCACTTCAATATTAAGAGGATAGATCTCATGTTATATTTGTACCACAGAAATATTTAAAAGAGGGGGCTTGTATTAGTCATGGTTCTCTAGAGAAACAGAACCAATAGGATATATAAAGATATGGAAGAGGAGATTTATTATGGGAATTAGCTCATGAAATTATGGAGGCTCAGGATATGCCATCTGCAAGCTGGAGAACCAGAAAAGCTAGTGGTATAATTCAGTCTAAGTCCAAAGACCTGAAAACCACAGGAGCCTATGGTGTAACTCCCTGTCTGAAGGCCCAAGATCAGGACCTCTAAAGTCCAGGATCAGGAGAAGATGGGCATTCGAGCTCAAGAAGAGAGAAAAAGAATTTGCCTTTTCTTTTTTGTATTATTCAGGCCCTCAATGGATTGAATGATGCCTGCCCACATTGATAAGGGAGGATCTTCTTTACTCAGTTGACTGATTAAAATGCTAATCCCTTCCAGAATCACCCTCACAGACACACCCAGAAATAACGTTTCACCAGATATCTGGGCATCCTTTAGTGCAATGAATTTGACACATAAAATTAACCATCACAAGACACAAAGGAACCTTGGAGGTGATGGCTATGTCTGTTACCTTGATTGTCGTGATTGTTTCACAGGTGTATACACGTGTCCAAACTCATCAAATTATATACACTAAATATATGCAGTCCTTGGTATATCAATTATATCTCAATAAAGCTGTTTAAAATTTTCAAAGGCAGTATTGGCGAGGAAAAAAGCAACAAATGACCAAACAACCTGAATAGGTAATTCACTAAAGAGGATTATGTATGTCAAATAACCCTATAATAAAGATTTTAAATTTAATTAGTCATTAGGAGAATGTAAATTAAAAGCATGATGACATACCATTGCACACCTATTAGAAAGGCTAAAAAATTCTGCTAGTGTTAATTATAGACAAGGGTGAGGAGCAGGTGGAACTCTCATAAGTTCCTGATGAGAATGCAAAATGGTACAACCACTCTGGAAAACATTTACACAGTTTTTATAAATTTTAACATACACTTACCATATGACCCAGAAATCGACTCCTGGGTATTAATCCTATAAAAATGAAAACTTATATTCATGCAACAACCCATACATAAAAATTTATAGCAGCTCTAGTTGTAATTGCCCAAAACTGGAAACAATCCACATATCCTTTAATGAATAAATGGATAAACAAACTCTGGTACATCTACAATGGACGACGATTATGAAATAAAAAGGAGGTGGATATTAATATATGCAACAACTTGAATGAATCTCAAAGAGATTATTTTGATTGAAAAAAGTACCTGTTTCAAAAGGTTATATATTTTATGATTCCATTTATATGGAATCAAAAAAAATAAAACTGTAGAGGTAGAATACAGGTCAGCAGTTGCCAAGGGTTAGGGTTGGGGGAAAGGTGAGACTGTAAAGGGATAACCTGAAGTAGTCTTTTGGAAACGATGGAACTGTTCTTTGTCCCATTTGTAGTATACATGATTCTATACAGGTGCTAAAATTCATAGAATGATGAAAGAAATAAATCAGTTTCACTCAACAATAATTTAAATAATAAAATTACTGAGAGAAGTATCCTATTTGGTTCAAATGATAGCCAGTGTTTAACATCCTCACATATAGTGGGGTGTATTAGTCATGTATTAGTCACTACAACAAAATGATGCATATTTTATTTTCAGGTAAGTCATGGATGTGTTTAAGGGAAATTTTCAAACTGCCTTGATGGCTTCATGTCAATGAGGAAGAGGGGAGACCTAAAATTACCAGGTCAGGCGAGCACTTTAACAGAACATATTTACCAAGACAGGCTGTATAATTAATAACCATTTGAACTGGGTCTTGAGGTATTAGTAGGTGTTGACCAAATTAGGACCAATTATGTCTGGATCTTAAGTTTGTAGAAAGATGTAGAATCTCATGGTATTTGAATGGGGAAAGATCTCAATTTCAAAGAGCTGAGTTTTCAGGGCAGAAGAATGTTTGATTTTATCTTGAGGTGAGTAGGGAACTGCTGAACATTCTTAAGCTAAAACTACATCCTCCACCTGATTTCTAAATAGCTGTAAAAACAGAACAGAACAACAACAACAACAAACCCTTAATTTAGCAAAGCCTAAAGTATTGCCAGATCCTTTCAAAGATTTACATGTTATTTGACCTAAATTCTTTTATTTTATCTCTAACAAAATCCAAGTAATCTTCTGAATTTGTTTGTCTGAATGTACTGGTTTTGCTAGTATCTTGTCTTTAAGAAATAAAAAAGAAAGCTAGAAGCATTAATAACACATTAAAAGAGAGTAAATGAAAAAGAAATTGTTTTATATTTCTATCTATTTCGTAAACAAGCACTAGCACATATCATGTATCCAGCAAGGTGTTAGGTACTGGAAATTTAAAACTAAAATGCATATAACAGACACGGAGACATGGTATCTGCCCTCAAAGGGCTCTCTTTTCCATGAATGATATAGATATCAAGAGGTAAACCTATGATTATAGTATACTGAAGTTTGGGTTATGGCAAAATTATTCACAAAGATCTGTGGAATCCCAGAAAAGGGGTCCCAAATATAGCCTTAAAATGTTTCTATGTCCTGGGAGACGAGTAGCAGTGAGCTAGCTAGTATATCACAGGAAGGAACTACATGAGAAACAGGAAACAGGCTCAGATTTTCAAAAGTGTGTCACATCCAGGGAACTGCAAGTAATTCTGTGTAGGTGGATACATGGAGAAGTGGGGACAGGCAAACCTGACAAGACATATGGAGATGGTTGATAATGGAACTTGTGTTTCGTGTCAGAGAGAGTAAACCTGATGCTTTGATTCTGTCTTTGATTAGTTCTGAAACCCAATCAAAATTTTCTTTGGAAATCCAGTAAGCAAAACCAGGTTAAAACTGCAGTTTTCTAGTTGTGTGTGTGTGTGTGTGTATGTGCACGTAGTTAGGTGGGGGTTTGAGGGAAAGGGAGACTGGCACAACTGAAGGTCTGTCTCCAACTACGTTTCTGGCCGGTACTCCCTGAGGATCCTCCCTAGCCAAAATTTGAAAAGCATTGGTATAATAATTGGGTAGTAACTAAGGGACTTTCAGAAGAGGCATGGTAAGATCGTGTTTAGAATTTAGAGTGAAAAATATACATAACCTTCAGTCAGTATCCTCAGAAGAACAAAAATTAAAAGCACCCTCTTTGATTAAAGTGATCACCAATATATACCATTGTCATACATGGTAGGCATGTGGCTATGACAAAATGAGGCGCCTTTCATTTTTAGGTACAGTACGGAATGCTTAAGGGAAATTTTTCTACTGCCTTGGTCACAGCATGGCAATGCAGAAAAGAGATGACCTAAAATCATTGACAGGCACATACTTGATCAGGACATACGGAGCAAAACAAGGTTTTTAAATAATAAAAAAATTCAATGTTTTTTTAGAAGGAGAAATCAGCTATTTCTGACATCTCTAGATCAGAATTTGTCTGTGTTCTGCAGGAATATTCATATATAGCAAGTTCCCCAGGGATATTCATACACATTAGAGTTTGATGATCTGTGTGTCTAGACTGTCACCTGGATGATAGCTCAGTCTTGGCCTTACATATTCAAACATTGGGTACAGCACTGAATGGAAGAAGAGATTTGGGGGATGCTTGTAGATTTAAATGTTACTGTTAAGGAAAATGAGATAGTGAGAGTTTATAAGGCTTATCTGCAGTCACGTAGTCCTTCACAGGCGTCCTGAGAATCAAACTAGTTACTTTACTTGATACAATACCCAAGAGATTCACTAATATTCTTATTTCATCTCCCTAACACAGCCCCTGCCTGGATTCCCAAGTAGACATTTCATGTCTCTCATGCACAGGATATACACCTCAAAGAGAAGACCACTTTTAACAAGTAACAAATAGTGAATGCAGGTGTGTTTTTTTTAATATTTATTTAATTTAATTATTTATTTTATTTTTATGGCTGTGTCTGGTCTTAGTTGTGGCACTCAGTATCTTTGTTGAGGTATGCAGAATCTTTCGGTGCAGCACACGGGCTCTTTGTTGCTGTTCATGGGATTCTCTCTAGTCGTGGCACGAGAGTTTTCTCTCTCTAGTTGCGGCATGCGGGTTCCAGAGCACGTGGGCTCTCTAGTTGAGGCGCTCGGTAGTTGTGGCGCGAAGGCTTAGTTGCCCCGTGGCATGTGGGATCTTAGTTCCTCTACCAGGGATTGAGCCCCTGTCCCCTGCATTGGCAGGCGGATTCTTTACCACTGGACCACCAAGGAAGTCCCAGGCTGCAGGTGTTTCAATTCCACTGGCTGTTTGGGAAAAACATTTGGGGATAATAAGGTGTATATGAGGGGGTGTCAAGGAAACTGAAATCACTGATGCTCCCAAATTATCATTTTGCCAACAGTTTCAAGTTCCGTTCACACTAATTTCTGACTGCAACTAAAGTACAAGACAATCATTTGAGTTTCATATTATCCTTTCTTTTTGGTCTCTTGAGGACATACTAAGAATTTGTGAAAATGGCATAGTCAGATGTCAGGAAGAAGCAGGAAATCTAAAGAGGTGAATCTAAAGGATTTGAAGCATGTAATCAAGAAATGTTTTGTTTGTTTGTTTAAGTGAGTTGACTTTTTATGTGCAAATTTGGATCAGGAAATCCCATTTATACCCTAATGAGGCTGTGAAGCTCCTTGGAACTCTCCTTAGCCATTGGGCATTTGGCCTCCTTTAACTGAGAGTGAGCTCTGAGGTTTCTTCTGATTCAAGTCAGATTGACAGTGTCTTCAGAAAAAACCCTGACCTCCTGCTGGAGCAAGGTAATAAATAGTTAAGATGTTGGGAGGGATATGGTGACTCTCACCTGGCTTGATCCCTTCAGATACCAGGAGGCTTTCCAGACTCTGAGAGAAGATTCTTAGCTGATGAATTACACCTAGCAGAGAATCAGTAGAAGTAAAGCAATTATACTCATTGTGTAACTTAATGACACAATGTAATGTGTTTGCTAAGTGGATGTGAGTATATGTGGGCTATTAAAGCAAGGTTATGGATCTGAAGAAAGCAATAACCAAATTCTAAAATATTTATGAATAGTTAACAAGCTAATATTAAACAGACTTTTAAGAAGTTTCAAGCAACTTCATGTAATAAATGGAATTAACCAGAAAGAAACAGCAGCTCCAAGGAGTATCAGTGCAATCAATTTTTCCCTCATTTTGTAATAATTTATTTGTATTATTCTCCAAGACACTGTGAAAATATGTGTTTATTTCTGCTTTGATGTATTGAAACTCATTACCATGGGGCTTTTTCTAAATATCCTCTGAAATATATAAATTGCAGACATAACAATATTGTTTATAAATTGACTTTTATTTTATTATTATTATTTTTTTGCACCCAAGTCTTAGTAAGTTCTAATCTCAGCATCTGTTGATAATTGTTGTGCTTCTGTTAGTGGGGACAGAGAAGATCCCAGGGTTTATAACTCTCCATCTGCGCTGAAAAGTTAACATTTATTTCATAATATTGTTTTTAACATATGTATATCACATAAACACCTTGCAGGATAATGTGACTTTCTGATGTATTGATAGCATTCACTATTGCTGATTGTATCATGGAGTGTTGATACCATATACTTGCTGTATGACAAACTGAGATTTTTGCTTTTAAATTTAATCCATAAGTAAAGGAAATACTATGCAATTATTTTAAAGTTTTTTGAAATTTTGGAAGAATTTATCATTCTAGTGATTTTTAGGTGTACAGTTCAGTGGCTTTAATCACATTCACATTGCTATGCAGCCATTACCACCGTCCATCTCCAGTACTTTTCATCTTGTAAAACTGAAACTCTGTACCCATTAAAAAATAACTCCTCATTCCTCTCTCTTCTGACTCTGACAACCACCATTCTACTTTCTGTCTCTATGAATTTGACTCTTTCAGATACCTAATGTAATGGAATCATGCAGTAATTGTCCTTTTGTGACTGGCTTATTTCAGTTTGCACACTGTTCATGTATTTTGTAGCATGTATCAGAATGGCATTTGTTTTATGGTTAAATAATATAAAATACAAAATAAAAAAATAAATAATATAAAATATTTTATGCATATTCCACAGTTTATCTATTCATCCATAGGTGGATATTTGGTTTTTTCCATTCTTTTGACTAATGTGAACAATGCTGCTATGAACATGGGTGTACAAACATCTGCTCAAGTCCCTGCTTTCAATTCTTTCGGGTATATACCCAGAAATGAAATTGCTGGAACATATGGTAATTCAATGTTTAATTTTTTTGAGGCACTGTCATACTGTTTTCTGAAGCTGCTGCCCCATGTTGCCTTCCTACCAGAAATGTACAAGGGTTTTAATTTCTCCACGGCCTTGTCAACACTTGCCATTTTCTGGGTTTGTGCGTGTGTGTGTGTGTGTGTGTGTGTGCGTGTTTAATAATAACCATCCTAATGGTGTATAGTATTATTTCATTGTGGTTTTAATTTGCATTTCTCTAATGATTAGTGGTGTAGAGCCAGTTTTTATGTAATTATGTCCATTTGTGTCTCTTCTTTAGAGAAATGTCTATTCAGATTTTTTGCCCATTTTTATATCAGGTTGTTTCTTTTTTATTGAATAATTTGTGTTTGTGTTCTTAAATGAATTTTCTGTTTTAGTTTTCTTAAATGCATTGTTTTGGACTTTATTCAAGTTGTTCTTAACAACAACAAATGAGACTTCCCTACATAAATTTTCATGGGCTGTCTACTTGCATCTTTCATCATGGGATAAACATATTTTACTACATGCACAGACATATTTTAAGCTGAACTAATGTCTAAAGATTCATGAAATAATGGTCAAAAAGACCAATCCAGTTACCTCTTATAATCCATAATTTCTCCAAAGTAGGTAAAAGAAAACTAGTAGTTATTAGTTTTGTCTTACAAAAATAAAGAGTTGACATAAGTGAATTTTACCTTAGAAATAATAGCGCTGAATTTGGTTGAAGATCGTTTACCAAAATGCAATTAGCAGCAACCAGACCCCATAGAAACTGCTGTCTTTGACATCTCCAATAAGATATCCATCTGAAAAGCAGTACATCTAACCACAATGTATCCTTCCACTCTAAAACCTCCCATTCACTTTAACCCTCCTTCCAAGCAATATTACTCCCCCCCACTCATGAACTCAAGTCAAAAGCTTGGCAGACATCTTAGACTCTTCCATACTCTCTCTCATCCCTCCTCAACCAATCTAAGTATAAATTCTACCCCACAAGTCGCTCACAAATTTACTTTTTCATCCCTTTTGATATTTCCATGTCCCAGACCATGATAACTGGTGCATTGGAGGAATTTCATCTCTTGATTTCATTTTTGTCTCTCATCAGCTCATTTCCTACATCACAAATCTTTCTAAAATACAAAACTGCTAATGTGTCCCTCTTATCTAACACTATTTTATGAGGTTCTCAGTGCCCTTAGGATTAGGTCAAAAGTTCTGATTTAGCTAGAAAGGAGCACTATGACTGCACCATGCTTTGTAAATCTCTGCATATTCTTCTTTTCTCTTCCTCCCACACTTCAGCTCACTTAAGTTCCCTAAACACAAATTCTCAGTTCTGTGACTTTGCACAGATTGTCTCCTGTGCCTGGGGTACCCTTTACCTCTTTCATCTTTGCAAATTTGACTTCTATTTCTATGTCAGTTGGCAATTTAGAAGAAATTCCTTGGTTGTCTTTCCTTGATCCCCAAATCTGAATAGAATGTTTCCACTCACTGCTTTCATGCACCCCATGATTTCCCTAAGGTCATTTATCACATGGTGTTATAATATCCTTTTAATTCATCTATACCTCCACCAGACTAAGATTCCTTGAGGTCAAGTAACACGTTTGTTTTGCGTGTAGTTTTAGTCAATCCCCTACCCTAAAATGTTTGGTGTTATGGGCTGAATCATGTCCTCACAAAATTTATATGTGAAAGTCCTAACCTTCAGTATCTGAGAATGTGACTGTATCTGGAGATAGGGACTTTAAAGTGGTAATTAAGGTTAAATGAAGTCATTTGGGTGGGCCTAAATTCAATCTAACTGATGTCCTTATAAGAAAAGGAAGAGACACCAGAGATATATGTACACAGAGGAAAAGCTATATGTATATGAGGACACAGCAGAAAGGGGGCCACGTGTAGGCCAAAGTAAGAGGCTTCAGGAGAAATCAAACCAACCAGCATCTTGATCTTCCAGCCTCCAGAACTGTGAGAAATAAGTTTTTGTTGTTTAAGCCACCCAGTCTGTGGTATTTTGTTATGGCAGCTCTACAGACTAATGCACTTGATAAATGTTGACACTCAGCAAAAATGTGTTAAATGAGTAAAACTTAGAAAGGTATAATCAAGGAGGATTTTCATAGATTTCTAATGAACTTTGTCCTAATTATTTTATTAACACAGTCCTGTACCTACTATGAAACATTTATTCTACTATATGTTTTTTCATCTATAACAATGTTGCAAGTAGGTCGTTATTACCTTCAATTTTCAGGTGAGGAAACTGAAGTTCAACAATTTTGACTGAGTTTTCTGAGGATACCTCATTCATGGTAAAGCTAAGTTTCAAGCCTGTGCTACTGATTCTAAGTTCAGAACATTACTATCATAACCTAATACCTCCTAAATCATTTTTTCTAATCAGGTTTACTTTATTTGGGTTATCCTATAAATAAAGCAATAGCATTCTTTTCTTTGAATACCCACTCTTAAATATGATTTTGTGGTATATGATACTTTAGACAAACCATATAAATTAATCTTGAGAGATAAGATTTGCTCAATGTTTGGTTTACAAGGCTTGAGTCTGTAAGGCACTAATTGATTAATTTGGAAGGTTCATGTTAAAATCCCAGTTTAAAAGCATGCTTCAATTGTGAAAAGTCCTATAATTAATACATGAGAGTTTATTTTAAAGTGAATTAACTATTCCTGCAGCACACATTTCACCCTTTTTCTGGCTAAATGATAAAGTTGAAAGCCTATTCAACTTAGAGTCAGAGACAACTGGTTTCATAATTCTCCTGCAAGACCTACAAGTGACATGTTTTTGTTACTCATATCATCTCCCTGGCTGCCATTTCTCTTTAAAATAATGTGCACCCTAAGAATAGTAGTGAGACCAAAAAGAGTAAACTCATATAAAACCCTGACACATATTAGGTTTTCAATCAATGTTATTACTTTTACCTTTGACATGAAGGAAGAAAGATTTACTGTACACGTTATAACTGACCATCTCTTCAAATCTAGGGCCATTCAGCCACATCTAAAACTATTAGGAAAGAAGAATTGGAAATAATAAGTTTGCATAGTTTATCTAAAGCAATGTCTTAAAATCAGAAGACTCTGAAGAAATATAAATATAAATACTTTGTCACTAACACTCCTTTCTTTTCCTTTCAGTACTTCCAAATGGCTGCTATCTATTCGTGATCCATTGGAAAACTGCCTTTTCCATCACCGGGTTTATACAGTGAGAGCAGAGCTTGAGGAAATGAAAGGCAGCTGGTGCTTTGGTCAAGTCTCAGGAACTCTGTCTACAGATTACAAGGGAGAGGAACTCCATCTTTGCCAGGACGGTAAGTTGTCTTTAAGTCTGCTTCAGCATATTCTCCCATTTGGTCCTTAATCATCTCCTTTATAACTTAACAGAAGTCAGTTCTTTCTCCATCTTAAAGAAATCCTTAAAATCATGTTCCTTTCACCGTTAAACTGTTAGGGGATGATGAGAGGATGAGAATGACCTACTACTCTCAATAACTTACTGTTAGTAACTGCTGTAGAACCAGTGCATGAATAATGGCATTCTGCAAATCTGGCATGCTCTGGTTATATTCAGTTTGCTGTCAAGTGTGTCCTGAGTTTATGGGCTCTGCCATCTTCACAGTGGAAGAAAGTGTCTTCCTCCATCTTTCTTAACAGGTTGATGAGCTTCAGCCATGCCTTCATTGTTTCTGTCATGTTTTTAAAGAACTGGTCTACATGTTGCTTGTCTCTTACTCTAGGGGTACTTTGTTGCTTGAAAATCATGAATTTTGAACCTTTCCAAAACAAAAAAAAAGCTTATCTATGCTATTACTGCTAATGCTGCCCTTTCTATGTTGTGGCCACAAATCGTTTTCTGTATTTCTGTCATAATGATAATGTCTGCCTGGTTATGTGTCCAATTAAAATATACATAGTGACTGGGTTCATCAGAAAGATCGTAGAGTAGGAGGTCCCTGGCTATATTTCCTCACAGAAGGAGCAACTAGCAGTTATCCACAGACAAGAATGCCTTTTTGAAAATCTCAGAACCCAGGGGTGAGAGTAAAGGACACCCATGGACTAGAAAAAGAAGACAAGCTGCATTAGAAGAGTAAGAAGAGTTGTGTCACTTTGACTGTGACAGCCCTCCCCCATGCTGACACAGCACCACACTGAGAGGGATTCTCTGGGCCTACAATTTCTCAAGTGGAGAAAGAGAGTCCAAGGTGGATATTCAGCTTCCCCAGAATCCAAGGCACTTCCCAGGAGGCCAGATTCTGTCTCACGGAGAACATGGGGGAAGTGACAGGGTTAGATCACCTGGAGTCAGCTAGGAACAAAGAAGAGAAACAGGACTCACAGTGACCAGCACATGGATTTTCGTGGTGGCACTGCATCCCTGCTGGTAGCATCACCTGACCAGTGAGCCCATTCAGCCACTCCACTCACTCACGGAGCTGACCTGGTGTCCCTGTCCAGCCAGGGAGCATGGTTGGCAGTTCTGCCTGCTTGGCTTCCCGACCAGCAATCCAGCCCAGTGGGAGAGCACAGCTATTGGCCTCACCCAGGCAGGAAGCCACACCAGAGACCCTGCCCCACTGCAGGGGGGCAAGAAGCCAAGTCAATGATCCCAATGAAATGAGAGGCAGCTGTATGGAACCGGAGAGCCCAGAGAGTGACCCAACCCAATTGTGGAGCCCAAACTCCAGCCCCGCCCAAATCTGGGGTACATACACCAACCTTATTCAACCAGGGAGATTAATCAGCAACCCTGTCCAGCTTCTAGGCACAACCTGCAGTCTGCCCAAACTGGTAGCCTGGTAACAACCCAAACCTACAGCAGAGCACAGCCAGCAGCACTGCCTGAGCAGAGAACCTCGCCAGTGATCCTGCTCAACTGTGGGGCGCAGTTTGTGGCCATAATCAATTACAGAGACCAGCCTGCAGCTGTGCCTGAAGGCAGAGTCAAGCCAGCAACACCCATCTTCCAGGAAGCACAGCCTGGGGCCCCACTTTACCAGGGGTAATTATGGAGCCCAACTGTGGACCTGCTCAGTTGCAGAGTACAACCAAGTGGCATCACCCTGCCAGTGAGTACTAGTAAATGAATTCAGTAAAGTTGCAGGATAGAAAAGCAATGTACAGAAATTAGTTTTATTTCTACACACTGACAACAAACTATCTAAAGAAGAAATTAAGAAGAAAATTCCATTCAAAATAGCATCAAGCACAATGAAATACTTAGGAATAAATTTAACCAAAAGAAGTAAAATATCTATACACTGAAAGTATCAAACATTTATGAAGGAAATTGAATAAGGAACAAATAAATGGAAAGATATTTCATGTACATGGATTTGAAGAATTAATATTGTGAAAATGCCCACACTACCCAAAAGAATCCACAGATTTAATGCTACCCCATCAAAATTCCAATATCAATTCTCACAAAACTAGAAAAGTAAATCCTAAAGTTTGTATGGAACCACAAAAGACCCCAAATAGCCAAAGCAATCTTGAGAAAGAAGAACAAACTTGGAGGCATCACACTTCCTGATTTCAAACTGTACTACAAAGCTAAGGTAATTGAAACAATATGGTACTGGCATAAAACAGGCACATAAACCGTTGAAACAGAATAGAGAGCTCAGAAATAAACTCATTCATATATGGTCAACTAAACTTCAACAAGGCATCAAGAATGCACAATGGGGAAAGTATGGTCTCTTTAATAAATGGTGTCAGGAAAACTGTATATTCACATGCAAAAGAGTAAAGTCAGACCTTATCTTACATCACTCATAAATGAACTCAAAATGGATTAAAGACTCAAATGAAAGACCTGAAACCATAAAACTCCTCGAAATAACATAGGGAGAAAACTTGACATTTGTCTTGACAAAGATTTTTTGGATATGACACCAAAAGTGCAGGCAACAAAAGCAAAAATAAGCAAGTGGAATTACATCAAAGTAAAAGGCTTCTACACAGCAAAGGAAACCATCAACAAAAGGAAAAGGTAACCTATGGAATGGAAGAATATATTTTCAAACCATATATCTGATAAGGGGCAATATTATATATATATATAGGAACTCCAATATCTCAATAGCAAAAAAACCCCACAAATAACTCAATTAAATGTAGACTTAGGACCTGGATAAACCTTTTCACAAGGAAGACATACAAATGGCCAACAGATACATGAAAAGATGCTCAGCATCACTAATCATCATAGAAATTCAAATCAAAACCACAGTGAGATATCACTTCACGCCTGTTAGAATAGTTATTATCAAAAAGACAACAAATAACAAGTGTTGAAGAGGATGAGGAGAAAGAGAACCCTTGAGCATTTTTGGTGGGAATATAATTCGGCACAGCCATATGGAAAAGAGTAGGGAGATTCATCAAAAAAAAAATAGAATTAGATATTGATACAGTCATCCCACTTCTGGATATATATCCAAAGGAAATAAAAATAGGATCTTAAAGAGATGTCTGCATGCCCATGTTTATTGCAGCATTATTCACAGTAGCCAAGACATGGAAACAATGTAAGTGTCCACTGATAGATGAACAGATAAAGAAGCTGTGGTGTATATATAAATACATGTAAACAATGAAATATTCAGCTATGAGAAAGAAGGAAATCTGTAATTTGCATGACATGGATGGTCTTTGAGGGCATTATGCTAAGTGAAATAAGACAGAGAAAGAAAAATACTGTATGATCTCACTTATATTTGCGATCTAAAAAAGTTAAATTCATGGAAATGGAATAGAGCCATAGTTGCCAGGGGCTAGAGGGTGGAAGCAATGGGGAGATGTGGGTCAAAGGGTACAAACTTTTATTTATGACATGAATAAGTTCTGGGGATCGAATGCACAGCATCATGAATTTAGTTAATGTTACAGTATTGTAAACCTGAAATCTGCAAAGAAAGAAGATCTTAAATGTTCTCAACACACACACAACGTTAACTATGTGAAGTGATGGATGTGTTACCTAACTTGAGTGCAGTAATCATTTCACACTGTATACATATATCAAATTGTCGTGTTGTATACCTTAAATATATGAATTTTATTTGTCAATATACCTCAATAAAACTGGACAAAAATATATGTAGTGTTGTGGTGGGGCTTGTTAGAAATAGTGAGAGGTGGTATACACTACCAGGATGGCAGAATACAATTTATTTTTATAATTGGTGTTCGTCTTTTTCAGAAAATATACAATTATTTTTGGAATTTGAAATTTCAGAAAAATTCAAAATGAAAAATGAATTTTTTGTGAAAAATTCATTCACAATCTATCACAGAAAACCATTTTTAGTAATTTAATATAATGTATCTTATGTATAATTTCATTTTATGCATATGTCCATATATGATAACATATATGTATATATATATGTAATTCTATATTTTATACTAACTTAATGCATAAAAATCTGAATGTTACCAAAATTTTGCGAGCATTACTCATGATTACACAATCTTCCATCCCATAAATGTGGCTCCATCTATCTTTTTAAATCTCCATTTGGTGTATATTTAAATTATTAAATATTTGTAAATGAAAAAGTAGTGGGTACAGGTTGAGGTGTTTTGTTGAACCTCTAATACTCCAAGGAGAGTAGCTTCAGAATCACTGATCCTGATTGTGGTGATGGATTATTTGAGTGCAGGTAGTGTATCTCACCTTTAGAGCTCCAAGCTCTAGAAAAATTCCTGCCACGTGGTGTCAACTCAAGTATCTGTGAAAGAATGAAATCATGAATATCTATAAATATATACTGTGACATTGCTTTCTTTCATGTTGCCATGTCTAGATAAGGATCGGAATAGACATATAAACTATGAAAAATCAGCAGCAGATATTTATTTAGAATGCCAATGTGCAGTGACCCCTAGAGCAATATTAGCGGCTCTCACAGCATGTGCTTATGGGGCAGAGGCCAAGCCTCTGGGGGAAGAGCTTCTAGATATTAGCAATTGAGAGTTAGCCAGCAATCTGAGACCTATGCTTGAAGAGATGGTAGAACTGGGCTTGATTTAGGATGAAAATGATACTCAAAGTCATGTGCATCTGTAGGCATGGTCTTGCACCAGTTGTCTTCAAACAGTAGCAATCCACAAGGATGCCATTGTACAGCAATGTGAGAATAAAACATCCAGGTCTTGGACCCTCAGCAACCTTCACCTTATCCGTGAATCCCCATAACATTTTTTTCCGTTGCTCTCATACACACATATCACTATTGGAGTCTAAGGGGCTAGTTCAAATACAAATTTTGGCACTTACTACAGGTAAGTTGCCCATGTCTCATTTTCTTCCTCCGCATTCCAGGATTATTGAAAAAATTATGTGAAGTGATTTCTGTGATGTATCTTGTACAGTTCCAAGGAGCAAGGAGGTATATAATATATTTTCCAACACTCCCCTCATTTTAGACTTGATAACATTTGAGTTTAAGTAATTTAAACGTAGTGATTCTTATTTAAAATAAAGCAAATAGCGAAAACAAATTGTTCGGATCCCTGAGAGTTGGCATTAGGGGCCCATTAAAATTTGTGAGCTGGGAAATTCCATAATAAAAAGTGATACTCTAGAAAATATATTTTGTCAGCATTATAAAAGGTAGATTGGAAGTGAACATGGGCCTCTGGCATGAAGATACAGCAGTAAAAGAAGTATTTATAAGAATACTTTGTTAAAACAGCACAACGCTATGAAGGAAAGAATTTCAGCATCAGGGTGGCTTTGGAATTTCTTACTTTTCAGGATAAGAAGAAAGGTGTCATAAAGCTGTATATGTTTATCACTAAGAAAAATTATTTTCATTAGTATTTATTTCAAGAAAGAAAGTATGTTGTTTTTAGATCAGATGAAGAAAGAAAAAGGAGATAAAATAAGAAATTACTTAGCAGTTAAATAACTAAATATAGCATTGCCTCTGTTCACTTGTGAAACCTAAGTGAATAAGATTCATCACTTGTAACATTGACTTACTACTTAAAAGGTACTCAGAGGACATAAAAGAGTTAATGCATTGTACCTTCTCCTAGAGTCTAGCTTAATCTCCTCCTCCTTTAAGCCATAAGAATAGCCAGATCCAAAATCATCTCCAAATGAAATGTTATATGAAACTAAATAATTATACCTTCATTTAATCACATTTATTATGACTTTATCATTTATGAGGAATATACTATGTTTAGGAATAACCAACTTAATTAATACCACAATAGTTTACAATTCTTGTAGTGGTGGTATGGGGGGAGTGCTCCTATTTCTTTTTAGAGTACCATTACTCATGAAGATGTCTTTATTTTCTCCTGGATTTTGTTACTAACATTAACAGTTGGCACTCATTTTTTACAAAGAAACTCCATTTCTGTTCACTTCCCAAAGATTATTATGTGCACAATGAACAGTAAAGTATAATAGAGTTGAATTGGGATACATAATGCTATCTCTACCTATACTAAGTGACTGACTCCCACACATCAGCCTCCTCCGGTAAGATTCAAACTCCTGCAAAATTATAAATCAATTTAGTTCATGGAGTTCTTGATTGCTCACAAAGGGAGGTGTTCAGTCCACGATCCCCAAGGGTTTGCAAGTGCCCCTAATTGAAGTGCTTTGAATTGTACATCGAACAGGGATAGAGAATTCAGATGCATTTGGAATGTCTTTGTATATGTTCAGTTGAAATGGGCACACATAGCATAATTGCATTATGATAGAAAAGCATTATTCTATATCAATAGTACTAACTGGATTTTGTTTGGGGAATAAAATTAATTGCCCTGCACTTAATTTGGTCTAGAAACATGAACTAAGTAACTTTGATTGTTTCTTGGAAGAAGGTTAAAAGTAGGTAATAATTTTGAAACAAAGGCCAGTACACAAGCACAGTTGAATAAGCCATGAGTGGTGAATGTAAACTCCATTCTGATTGGGGGCTTTGACTATGAAATCCATTAGATTCGCTGCTTTTGTTTGAGCAGCTGTTGATCTGCAAATATATTCAGTGTAAATGTTTATATTAAACATTTTGACACAGTGTGCAGTTTGCATTGTTTCAATCCAATTAAAAAAAAAGTATTCTTAGTCACCTGGTTTCCCATCTATTTGCTTTATAACAGATCCAAATACATTGTCATGAAGTTTTTTGGTTTTGGGGTTTTTTTCCCCCCAAATGAGCATTGATTAGCCACTTACAAAAGAAACTGACTCAAGTCTTTTAGTGAATTGTTGGCAAGTTATCTTTCTGAAATAAAATTAAACTTTAGAAACATTTTCCTAGACATTAAATCCAAGAGCCATTCACTCTTCTCAAAGGTGCCTCCCAATGATATAGGAAAGTGAAGATTGTCTGGAATTTACTCCAAAGAGAGATACTTAAGAGGAACTTCCTAAATAATATGTCGTTGGTTAGTAAAGTGACTTTCATGGTTTTAGTGTATTTTAGTTGTCTTTTTTCAGTAGAATATATGTTGGCTCAGTATTGGTGATTTCTTTCATATCGAAGATGTATATGGCACGGACCAGAAAAGAAATCTATACCTAAAGACTCATGTCAGTCACTTTTTTATTTTTAAAGTCCTCTATCACTTTAAGTAACCACAGTACCTGTCAGAATAGTAACCTTAGAGTTTGTTCAACCAATGAAATTTATCAAGACTTCATTTGGACTCTCCATTATAGCAGGCTTGGGTTGGGACTCAGACAGAAGCTGTGTAAACCTTGTGCTATTGTACCTCTCTGAATTTCACTTGAACCACTCTTGAAAATAGAGGGAGTAACATCTACCATACAGTCTTACTCTGCGGTTTGAATGGAACATTGTAATTGACATCACTAGGAGTGATGTCTGCATACAGCAGGCAAATAATACATAATGCTTCTTTCTTTAGGCATTCTTAGCATAATCTGGGAGAAGGGCTTGGCCCTGAGTTCCTGTAATTTTCTACAGCCACTGTCACTGAGAGGATAGCACTATTTGTTTTGTGGGCAAACCAATAGACTGGAAATAGATTATCATTAAAAAAATAATAAGCAAACCTGGAGTCGACTGCCAAAAGGGCAAAAGCACATGATGCTTTATTTTGCTTTTTGTCACATTCTATTGTACCATATGACAGCTGGGGCAGAAATATCCAGTACAGGAGCAAATGATTTTTCAAAGCCTACCAGGTCTGTGGAAGAACAACTTGCTGCACTTAGCTGCTTGAAACACAACTCTGACTTTATTCCCTATTGATCCTGATGTGGACCTTGGGCCACACGCAGAGGGAGGGAGGGTTGGTTGGGGAACTGAATGTGCCCCTTTGGTCTTCTTTATCTCTTTTCAGATTATCACTTCTCAGACCCTTGGTACAAGGCTCTCTTTTATTGTTTTCTTTCTAGTTTTTGTAAGTGCTTCTTATTGTGTGTATCATAAGGATCCCATAAGCTAAATGAATGACTTCTTAGACAAAACTAAGTGTTTCTCAAAAATTATTTGAATGGTATCACTGATATAATAAACCTTTTAACTCTGTCTTCAATAACTACATGTTTCTTCATATTTCTCTGTAGAAGCCTCCATAAACAGATAGGTTTAAAAGAGGTCAAATGAATAGAAGTTAGGATTTTAACCTTATTATTGAATTAATGGTATATCCCCAGTACTACCATTGGAGAAACACTTGCAAAGAGTAATCAGATGAACAGATTTAGGAGATAATGTTAGTAATACCTGGCATTTTTATTACACCTCATCTTTGCACAGTGCATTCAAGGAGCCTTATATCATTTGATTATTGTTTCATTTCAGTGTGTCAAGGGTTGTGCCCTAGATCCCACAACCCATTTGCCTTGCAGGGAAGAAAACTGTAGCTCTTTGCATTTTGGCTCAGCCTAACTTAGAGATTTTTCTCAAGAGAGGATGTTAAAAATAAATTGAATTTGTGCAGAACTATGAGAGAGAATATTAAAAGGGAATTAATTTAGTCTAGGGTTTTAGAAGAAGCATCCCTGAGGTAGCACAGGATGAAACATGAAGGATGCTAAACTGTTAACTGTGTAGGAGGTGGGATGGGAGGAGGGCATGCTTAGTTTAGAAACAGCAGTGAGGGACAAATAAGAGGAGCAAGGGGCACTGGAGGGACTGAAAGACATGGAGCAGGTGCTGAGGAGAGTGAGCTAGAGAGTGAGTGAGAGCAACAGGGGGGAGAGAGAGAGAGAGAGAGAGAGAGAGAACTATTGAGTGAGATAACAAGAGTGAGTGATAAGAAGCTGATATATAAGAGATGAAGAGGAGAGGAAAGGAGAAGAATGAAAGGTATGAGAGAAGAGGAAGGAAGGAAGGGAGGGAGGAAGGAAGGAAGAAGGGAGGGAGGGAGATAAATAGGAATAGGGTTGACGTGAGAAAGAGTAAGGCAATGGGGCTAGAACACTGGTCATTTGAAGCCATTTCAGATTTTGGACATTCTGTAAGGGTTGTGTAAAACACTTGGAGTGTTAGAGATGACAGTGACTGGCATCATCAAATTTGGAAAGTGTGGTTACACAAAGGAAATATGATGACTCTTCCCTTCAGATATTTGAAATCTAATGGAGAGAAGAAGAAGCAGAGAAAGGTATAACAAAAACAGCATAAACAGCATGATATAATTAAGTAAATGGTGGTATCATGAATTATAGAAAGAAAACCAATACTAACCTGAAGGAGGCCATGTAACATGCATTAATATCTGATACGAGTCTTAAAGAATGAATAACTGTTGGAGGAAAAAGAGACACATATGTTCCACGCAGAGGAAATAACATACAGAGAGGTGCAAGATAACAAGGCTTACTGAGGGACCTGCAACTAGACGGGGATAGAAAACATACAGAGTGTGGGGGAGAGATGAGAGGTGTGTTGGAGAAACGGGCAGGGGGAGGTCCTAAGGACCTTGTGATGAAAAATGAGAAGTTTGATGAAAAGATGTTCAACATCTTTAGTCATCTAGAAAATGCAAATTAAAAGTGAAATGAGGGTCTTCCCTGGTGGTCCAGTGGTTAGCACTCTGTGCTTCCACTGCAGGGGGCATGGGTTCGATCCCTGGTGGGGGAACTAAAATCCCACATGCTGCACGCATGGCACAGCCAAAAAAAAAAAAAAAAAAAAAAGTGAAATCAGATACCACTTCACACACACTAGGATAGTTATCATAGGAAAAAAATACAGAAAGTAGAAGTATTGGAGAGGATGTGGAGACAATAGAATACTTGTACATTTCTTATAGGAATATAAAATGGTTCAGCTGCTGTGGAAAACAGTTTGGTAGTTCCTCAAAAATATAAACATGAACTGACCATATAACCCAGCAATTCCAATCCTAGGTGTATACTCAAAAGAATTAAATGCAGGTATTCAAACAAATAGGTGTATACACATGTTTATAGCAGTGCTATTCACAGTAGCGAAAAGGTGGGAACAATTCAAATGTCCATCAGCAGATGAATAGATAAACTAATTGTGGCTTGTACATGCAGTGGATTATTATTCAGCCATAAAAAGGAATGACATACTGATACATGCTACAGTATGGATAAACCCCCAAAGTATTATGCCAGGTAAAAGAAGCCAGACACAAAAGGTCACATACAGTATGATTCTATTTATATTAAAGATCCATAAAAGTATAAATCCATAGAATCAGGAAGCAGATTGGTGTTTGCTAGGGGCTGGGGTAAGGAGAGAAATGGGAAGTAATTGCTTAATGGGTTTGGGGTTTTGGGGGGGCTGGTGGTGAAAATATTTTGAAACTAGATAGAGGTGGTGTTTGCACAGTACTGAGAATGTACTAAATGCCACTAAATTATTTGCTTTAAAATGGCTAATTTTATAGTTTGTGAATTTCCCCTCAATAGAAATGAGAAGTTTAAACTTCATTCTTAAGGTTATAGGGACCTCTGAAAGAAAGAAAGAATAAAGAAAAATGAAGAAAGAGAAGACTATAGGGAGGAAGAAATGAAAGGAGAGAGGGAGGGAGGGAGGAAAGAGGAAAAGAAAAAAAGACAGCAAATCACACATGTTGTTTTTGAAAAGTGACTACTGACAAAATAGTCTTGGAGGGAAGACAATGTCTTTGTGTTCCCAGGTTTAGATTTCCTGGAGACAGGTCTGAGAAGAGTCTGAATCTGAAATGTATATTTGGAAGTCATTAGTTTGTGGTTAGCTGTTTAAATCTTAAAATCAAAAGAGCTGTCCCTTTCAAAATGATGTCATGAGGAACAGTTCAAGTCTACATTTTCTGACTAGCCCTCAGGTCTTATAATTATTTTTAGGCTAAAAGTTTTAGAGAAAAATATAAGAGCAAAACTCAGAGAAATATCCTCAGGGAGGTCACATTGTATAAAGCATCTTCGCTGAGAGCCAGGTTTCATGGAGTTAGGACACAGCAGAGTCAATTATCCAAAGATTTATGAGCAAATTGTTCTGACTTATAAAGACAGGACATAGTCCAACAACAAAATTTTATGTTTTATTCCCAAACTTTAAAGTGTGCATGCGTGTGTGTGTGTGTGTGTGTGTGTGTGTGTGTGTGTGTATTTTTTCCTTAAAGACATTGATTCTAAGGCTTGGCAGGGACTGTTAATTTTGTAATCCTGAATTCTGTTATTTGCTTAATACCCTGGGGCAGTATGACTGAGGAGTGTTTCCTGACATCTGGGGTACAGATCATGTAAACTGAAGGATCAGCTCACACTAAGCAATTGACATGACGAGGTGGAACGGTTTCATGATTTCCACTGGCCAGATTTTATTCAAATAGTGCTGGGAATAAAGAGACTAGGCAAGGTAATCTTACCTAAACATCTTCTCTTCCCTGGGTCTCATTCATGTCTTTATTTGTCTTTCATGAGTATGTTGAACATAGTAAATAGATAGTTCTCTAACTTATTTTGCATAGGAATCAGTAAGGGAAAGTTTAAAAATGCAAATCCTTGAGTCCATACAAATGTATTCTGACCCAGTAGTACTTGATCTTGATGCTATTAGCATGAGAAATATTGGAAAACGTAAAGTTTAAGGTAACTTTCTGCTCAAGTATTCTATAGTTCAATAAATTTATCTCACTTCCTACGGCAAGAGTATCTTTACCAGCCACAATGAGTCACACCCATGGAATTTTTTGGACATGACCGATTATACACATAGTCATGTTGATTACCTCTTCAAACAAAATATATTTGCAGTGTCTTTTCTTTATTCACACTGTAAAAAACATAAAAGGCCTAGAAGAAAGTAGTGGATTAGATTAAAACCCTAAAACTTGAGGGTTTTGAGTTAAAATTTTTATAGCTAGGTTTATTTCATCTCTCATATATTAAGCTATCATTTATTTAGCACCTATGGTAAGCCAGACACTAGCATAGTGGTGATTCAGGATAGTAGAGCATTGTTCATGATCTTCAAGAACATCAAAGTTAGACAACTTTGTGAAAGGTATAGTGCCTTAAAATGAAATAAATGTAATTAACAAAAAATATAATAATTCATGTAATAGAGAAATAGTACCTGAGAGGACTAAGAGTACCTGAGAGTATCTTTTTAAATATACTAAACAGTTTTAATAACAGTATTTAGGCATGTGAAAGATTTTATTTAGTTAAGGACAGACATTCGGACAATGGCACACTGAATATTAGCTGAATTTGGGTAGATCAGAGGAGATATATTTGGAAAGATCTACACTTTGTATTTAAATGGTATGTACTAGAATTTGTGCATGTGAATAAATGCTTCTGTAAGACCTGCAAGATGGACAATCAAACAACCTGGTATTTAACATCAACCATGTAATTGAATCTAAGCAGTAAATTCCTGACTCAGCTTGGGGCAGCTAGCTGACTAGGAAACGGGAAATAAAATGTCTGTTGCTAAGGGAAAATAGCAGATATTGAAGGGTGTCTGAACACCCAAAGTGTTGATGCCCTCCCATAATTCACCTGTATAGGATGGTGCAATCCACATAAGACAGAAAAAAATAATGATAAATAGTATTAATTGAGGGTTACCCTATGGCAGGCACTGTTTTTGAATGCTGTGCATATCATATCTAATGTGATCTTCAAAACTACATTGTGAAGTAGGTGCCATAGTTGTATGTGATTTGTTGCTCCAGAAACTGGGTTTAAAGTGTTTTGTCCAAGATCATACAGCTTGTAGCAGAACCAGACATAACCTACTTTTATTTAATACCAAATTCTTGGTTCCTTGCCTTGACCATCACCTAATACTGCCTTCTAACAAGCAATGGAACCCTGCAGACCTAGCCTAGTTACAGATGTTGCATCTGTTCACCATTTTTAAGCTTCTCATCAATTTAGGGAAATAAACCATGTTAGAAAAGAGAGCAAGCTAATTAATAGTTTTCTCATTTCAGACAGACAGGACCATTAGGGTCTTCCACTTGTACTCAGAACCCCAGTACCCTTCTGAATGTTCCATCTATCAATTCACAGAGTGAAAACAAACAAATTATAATGTTTGAAGGAAAGGTAAATCCAGCCAGGAGATTGACATTTTTTAAATGAGCAGAATTTGCTGAGCTAGCCTAGAGAAAACTCCATGTTATTAGAGAGTTATAGCTGCAAAGGAGGAAATTGTAGCATCCATACAAGTGTCCTAGTTAGAAGATGTCTTTAAACTAGAGGAAAGCTGTTCAGCTCCCAGACCCAGAGGCTGGCAATAGTTCAAGAAACTCACTCACCCTCCACATAGACATGATGGCTATGGAGTAATGCAGCATACAGAATTATATGATTTTCGGCCAAATTTACTCATTTAGAGATCAGTCTCGTAGCCTGACCCATTGCTACTGTAAGAGAAAAAAAACCAGAAAATGATTTATTGTATTTCTTCACAATGCATGTTTCATAACAGCTCTGTTATCATGAATATTACTGCTACAAATAAAATTTTAAAATCTTTACAAAGATAATGTTGAGAGGGAGAACAAATCTGTGGATGACAGATTGATTGTGTCAAATTAAGAGTTAACTATAGTTGACACATTTCAGAACTTCTTTAGAGATTCAAAACACTTGAAAGAACACCTAGTCATATGCCCCCTTTTTATAGCTGGAGATCACAGAAGATGAATAACTTTGTCAAAGTCATTGAGAAAATTGATGCCAGAGTCTCAATTAAAATCCATATTTTCTTTTTTTTTTAGCATTCAACAATTTTGAAAGTTTTATTTATTTTTTTAAATTTTTATTGGAGTATAGTTGCTTCACAATGTTGTGTTAGTTTCTGCTGTGCAGCAAAATCAATCAGTTATACATACATCCACCCTTTTATAGATTTCCTTCCCATTTGCGTCACCACAGATCACTGAGTAGAGTTAAACATTAGGTTCTCATTAGTTATCTATTTTATACATAGTAGTGTATATATGTCAATCCCAATCTCCCAATTTGGCATCCCCCCTTCCCCCTTGGTAACCGTAAGTTTGTTCTCTACATCTGTGACTCTATTTCTACTTAGCCAGTAAGTTCATCTGTACCATTAAAATCCATATTTTCTAACTCTCATTCAATGTTGCTGGTACAGTATGTTGATCCAGTTTTCCTTTCATTTACATTTAGAAAATGTCAGTAATGATGCTCTATGTCTAATTCATATATCACTTAGGTCAAACAGTCCTTTGCTATTCAACCAAAACAAGATTGAGTTGCCGTCTCACATGCAGAGGAAGATTCAAGTCTCTGTCCCCCTCTGACCATTTATGGATTTGATTGAATTTTCCCTTCACACTCCTGCCTCCAATTTCTTTCTTCAGCTGAATTAAAGAATTTCTCATTTTTTTCTGTACCTGCTATCCCATCTTAAACATTGCATTGGCTCTCAGGAAAGCAACTCTGTTCATTACCCCAAATACTTCTTCCATTGGGTTCTTTGTGTGTAGGGACCTTTTCTTGAAGGTTGGGGACATTAAAATCTGGTTACAAGACTAAAAATGTAAGAAAACAAAATTAGACATATCCTCCTCTCTGTCATATCTGTAGCAAGCACTGAATCCCACCATTTTCTTACGCTAACAGGATTTTTTGTTCTTTTATTTTTGTTTTTTTACTGTTTTTTTTCCCCTTAGCCTATGTCCTAAGTACTCCATTTTCAACTAACAAGTTAGTTTCCTTAAAAAAAGGACCGTTAATGCTATATTTGCCACTTTAATATCATGTTTCCCTATCTATAACATACAAATTTTTTTAAAAAAATTATTTATTTTATTTTTTGCTGCTCTGGTTTTTTGTTGCTGTATGCAGCTTTCTCTAGTTGTGGCGAGCGGGGGCTACTCTTCGTTGCGGTGCACAGGCTTCTCATTGCAGTGGCTTCTCTTGTTGTGGAGCATGGGCTCTAGGCACGCGGGCTTCAGTAGTTGTGGCACACGGGCTCAATAGTTGTGGCTCGCGGGCTCTAGAGTGCAGGCTCAGTAGTTGGTGTTGCACAGGCTTAGTTGCTCTGCGGCACGTGGGATCTTCCCGGACCAGGGCTCGAACCCGTGTCCCCTGCATTGGCAGGTGGATTTCTTAACCACTGCATCACCAGGGAAGCCCCACAAATTAAGTTTTGACTAAAGTAATCCTCCCTTTGAATAGGACACACATTTTTAAGAAGGATTTGCTTACATCATGTTGATCTGACTTTCCTTTTTCTATGAAACTTAAACCACATGTTTATTTATCTAATTTATCTATGGGCACCCAGTTTGAATGAGCTTTGTAAAAGATGGAAGCAGGAGAGCTGAAATATACTGCTTCCACCCAATAAAGCCAACTGAAAAATCCAAAGAAAGTGGAAATAAAGATAAACTTGGTTCCACACTGAGATGAAGCTATCTGATGCCACACACCTTGAGGTTTCTCTGTCAATATGCCTAAGATGACAGAGCAATCTAAAAAAAGAATGTAAGTTAAGTATCAGCGTCAGCTCCTATCAAAAAAAAAAAATCCTCTTTTGTCCAAGTGATTGAATAAAGCAATTCTTAGAGGACTCTGTTCCACAATTACCCACCCATCCAGAGCTTAATTGATACAAGCCAATGCTAGATGAAAAGATGATCTCTAGAGAATTCCCTGGTGGTCCAGTGCTTAGGACTCCGTGCTCTCACTGCTGAGGGCCCGGGGTTTAATCCCTGGTTGGGGAACTAAAATCCCACAAGCTGCATGGCGCGGCCAGAAAAAGATGATCTCTTAAAGAAGGGGTGTGTAAAATCAATGCTTCTTTCTCCCATGCCTATCAGCTGGACACAGAGGCTGCCTCAAACCACTTTGGCTGTGAGGCAGAACACACATAAAAAATGCATAAAGTATATATATGCATTGATGTACTCCTACACTCTCTTACTCAGTGATTTGTATCTCCATAGTGCAAAATGACCACCCTCATGGGACTGGGATCAGCCTGTTATCTTTGAAAGTCTAGACCTGGGAATGTCATGGTCTGATACTTAAATAATCTTAAGATTATTTTTTACCTATAGCTCCCTAAACTTCTTCAAAAACAGGAAATAAAAGTGGATCTAGAAAACCAAACCTAAATGGGGCAAGGTGAGATGAGTGTGTCAAGTTGCAAAGCCAAGACTATGAGGAACGGGGAACTGTAAGGGAGGACTTGGGTATCCAGGTGTGTTTCTGGCTTTTGATGTGATATGAACTATGGGACTTAGGGGCACAGAAAATTTATTTATATTTTTTCATTATGCAAAATCCAGGCCTGTGTTGAATATTGTGAAAGATCCACAAAATGCTCAAAATTCCTATTTTCCTTAGATATTTTTATTCTACTTAGGAACAACACCTGTAGCTCTCATTTCAAGAAATATTATTTTCCCAAATTTGACAAAAGATAATCCTTGCAATCCAGATTCTCAATCTATATCAACTACTACTTTCTTCTTTCTTCTTTCTGATGTGTTTTCCCATTTAAAGCATTATCATTTTAATATTATTAAAATCATTTATATTCATTTAACATTTCAAGTAACATAAAAAGCAGAAAGAGGAAAGCAAAGGATAGCACCAACCCAGAAGTTACTAGTATTCAAATTAGATGATAGCAGTGGTGGTAGTATAAATTAGTCACTAAACAGACATCTATCTGTCCATACATACAAATAGAAAGATGATTAGATGGATGGATAGAAAGATAAATGATGGTTGAGTGGAAGGACAAAAAGGAAGATAGAAAACTAGATGCATGGATGGACGATGACTAGATAGACATTTGTAAACAGACTATTTCTACTCTTACTGATATTTTAAGCAAATGCACTTCATTTATTCTACTTGAATTTAAGAGAAAAAAGAACCTGAAGAAATCTAACTGAATTGCTAAACTTAAGGTGGTTTTTTTACTTTAGGGTATATAATTTATTAACAGACCCCTAAGAAATTTTTTGAAATGCATTATTAAAATCATTAAGAAGTTAGACTCATTATTTTCCCTACATGTTTAAGGTAGTATGGATTGAATCCCTTTTATGCAAATAAGATAATTAGCACTCTGAAACTTTTATTTTACCCACATCCCTTTTTTTTTATTGCTAATTATATTAGTGTTACTTTGTTAAGGATTACACATGGTACATTCTGAGTCGATAATTTTGCAGTTGTCAAGATTTAGTTTTATAAATGGATTAAAAATGAATGCCAGTTTTTATTACGGAATATTTTTTAAAAATAAAAGAAGAGAGGATAGTAGAGGAAGCCCATTCTTAGTTTAAAATAAATCCTGCACATCATAACAAGTTTGACATATTGATACATGCTGCTTTGGAATTAGAGAGGAATCACAAACTCAGTCTCTAAGTTGGCAGGCATTTTAAGAGATTTTTAGGGAAGTTTGACAATGAGTTGTCACAACTGGGGGGGGGGTGCTATTGGCTTCTAGTGGGTAGAGGTAAGGTTGCTGCTAAACATCCTAAAATATGCAGGACAGCACCCCACAGTAAAGAATTATCTCACTCCAAATGTCAGTGATGCCAAGCTTGAAACACCCTGCTCTGATCATCACTCAGTGCACAAATATCCATGATATTTTCTGTCTCTGGTGGTTTCCAGAGTCTACTTCAACACTTCTGTCTTCTCCTGGAAGATTAAAAACGCATACTTCCTCTGACAGTTCCTCAAAGGGCTTAGTTTCTAAGAATCCTCACCATCTTGTTCCGTGTCTCTGAATACCAACCAAGTTTGGTTCAGACATCCAGAATGGACCAGTTTCATCTGATTAAAATGGTTTTCTTTTTAATTAATTCCTGGAAAGCTATATTTGAATTTCCTGAACCAGAAGTAGTCCTGGATAAGAATCATCCTATTGAAAGACCTTTGATCAAGACTCTAGTTTCTGCTGCCTGTTTGCCTCGGTGTTAAAACACCTTGTCTGCCCTCCAAGGATGGCAAATCATTCTCTATTGCATAATGTAAAATCCTTGAAAATGTTTAAAACCATGAAAAAATTTTTGCATTCTGTTGGCAAAAATATACTTGAGTTAAAATGTTTCTACTTCTATTATTTGATTATATAATTAGTATATTTATCAGTAATTTCATTTTCTTTTTTTTTTGCGGTATGCGGGCCTCTCACTCTTGTGGCCTCTCCCGTTGCGGAGCACAGGCTCTGGATGCACAGGCTCAGCGGCCATGGCTTACGGGCCTAGCTGCTCCGCGGCATGTGGGATCTTCCCAGACCGGGGCATGAACCCGCATCCCCTGCATCGGCAGGCAGACTCTTAACCACTGCGCCACCAGGGAAGCCCAGTAATTTCATTTTCTAACTAAAAAATAGATGTTAGCAAAATTTATGAACACACCAAGAAAGAATGTAACAGCTTTGTCATCAGTCCTCTCAAATGGACATTTTCCAGTGGTGCTTCTGAAAAGTCAGTAGCTACTTATACACACATAGAAAGGTACATACAGAGGTGCTGTTGTTAAAACAAGAACAAGTTAAAAATCAAGACACAAAGAATGAAAAATCTGATATTTATGTGCCTAATGAATCATAATAATTGAACAGGGTTGTTTTTAAAATGCAGGAATATATGGTTAGTGTTCACAGAATGGATGCTGAAGAAAGATGTAGGCTCTAAAGTTAAAATTCCTTAGCTAAAATTCCAATACTACCACTTCAATTTCTGTATCTATAAAATGGGCATATTAAAAAAGCACCTGACTCAGAGGGTTATGCTAAGAATTATTTTAAGTAATGAATGTAAAACTCTTAGTTCAGTCCTTGTCATGTTGGAAATATCAAATAAATACTAGGTAGTATTACTATCATTAATCATTGTTATATCTAATCCAGTCACACATACCCTGTTTTTCCAGAAGAGGTTAATGGGTTTTAACTTCCTCAAAGGAGGATGTTCAGTCAGTGATATAGTCAGTATTAAAACTCTTCTGCCACTGAGTCTATCTGCTCTGCTTTCTTTTGAAACTAAAATGGTTAACAAATTCATTATTTTTAAACCTAGAAGCTCCTATGGAATATCCTGCAGAGAAAGGAGGGAGGCACTTACTAAGAATTTAAGTTAAATAAGAACTTAGTAAAACTCTACATGCCAGAAATAAATTGTTTGGCCCTAAGTTTTCTTCGCAAGCTCTCACTTCCTTGACGTTTATGTTCATCTCTCTCCCATTTATGGCTCCAAGTCAAGGGTCTGCTCTATCTGGCTGGTGGCAGCATCCAAGAAAGACCTACATGAATGAACCTTGACTCCACACCTCATTTCTTTTCTCCTTTACCTTTTAGACCTAAACTTTAACAACTGCCTCTCCAGCACAAAAATCCTATGTGCTCTGTGATTTGCTCATGTATTGTCCTTGTGCATAGCCAGTCAATGACCTAGAACATAATCTGAGCTAAGTTCAGAAAAGTTTTGTGCAGAACTACCCAGAGACTAACAGTGAGAAATTGCATTGTTTAGTCTCTCTGTGCATCTCTTCCGTTTATTTTGTTTGTTTTGTGTTCAAGTCTTTATTTCTGAACAATTAAAAATTGATTAGAGATCCCTTTACTCCAATACCCCTTACACACTTACTAAATATTTATCTGTATTTATGGTAATAACCTTCTCTTCTCTTCCTCAAAGCACTAAAATAGGAGAAATTGTTTTCATTCACCTTTATCAATTCATTTATGAATATATTTGTGTATTTAATGATTAATTCTAGAATTCATTTAATGCATGCATTGAGTAGCTACTACATGCCAGGAAACTATGCTGGGCTCTTCAAATATAAAGATGAGCAATTAAGATGATCACTCTTTTGATGCAGTGGGAACATAGTATAGGATAAAACAATGTCTTTGTGGGGGAATGAATGGAGGCTTTATAAAGAAAGTCCTAATTCAAGTGATGTTCAAAGAATTACTAGAAATGTGCTAGGGATCCAAACAGGAGTGGCTATTCCAGACAGGTGAAATAACGTACAGATAATCAAGAAGTGAGGAGCTCAGAAGCCCAGCTGGTATTCTGTAAAGTCCTGTTTCAAATCTCTGTCTCACAAATGACTGTACAAATGTGTTTGACATCTGTCACTCTAAGTGTCTTCATGACATGAATACCCTAGCCTTGTAACCAGGAAAACTCTTGTTCTCAGTCCAAATAGAAGTTGGGACTCCTTCAGGCAACTTCAAAGAACAGAAATATTATGTGTATGTGTGTGTATATCTATCTATCTATCTATCTATCTATATATATAAACATTGTGTATATGCATTTTATATATTTAACTTTTAGTGATGTTATCCTCTTGCTTATTCCCATGACCATGGCCACTTGAAATGCCAAACAATGGAGCCAATGGCAACAACCAGTTAATTGCATGCAGGAAATCCCTCCTGCCTCCAGCTAACAGCTAACTCCTCCATTCCACCCATGCTTGATGGTAACTGAATCACTATGGTATCCTATGTTTGGATTGTCAATACATGGGAAGCCAATGCCATTTTCAGTTTAAAAACCAACAAACAAAACAACTTTCTGTATCTGCGGAAACGGTTAATCAGATCCTAACCAGTAAACTACCAGAGTCACTCTGCTTCAAATTAATCAGTCTCCTCGCTTTGTTTTCCTGTGTTCTAAGGCCTGAGTGCCAGCCTCAACAGCAACTATGTAGTATGATAAGAGGGTAACATTAGGTAGGTTGCAAACAGGCTAATGAAGCTAACCCGGAGTAGATCTACCCTGCTTTGTTTATAGGATTCCTTCCATGAAAGGTATACTTTTAGTAAAATGTTACAAATATTTTCTTATTTAAGTTATTTATGGTTGGGGATTTTAATATTTTAGCAGCAAAACATTAAGAGACAAAAATCAATGAATAAACACATAGCCTGTATGGGAGGGAGTTTGTTAGATACTTGGATTGAAACACAATTCCCTTAGGATTTTTCTAGACTAGAAATATATGTGGCACATGAAAGACACTGAGAATATGTCAGAATTTCTGGAGTATAAGTATAAAGGAGAAAATGCAGGGGAGTGCTAATGAAGGGGGAAATATGAACTAGATTATGAAGCAGCTGGTATAGCTGTCAGAGGAGTTGAGATTTTTTTCTTCCTTTAGCCAACAGGAATCCTCAGAGTAATTTTGAGCACAGAGTAATTTTGAGCAAAGGGATGATCTTATTGATTGTATTTATTATAAATTTTTATCTAGTGGCAATATTTCAGTGGATGAGTCTGGAGAAGGGAAGATGGTTAAGAAATTATTTGAACAAGGACACTGGCAGTGGGTTGAAGAATGGGCACAAGACATATTTAAGAGATTGAATGAAGTGAAAATACTGAATTAATGACTGATTACACACTAGGTTAAAAACAGGAAAAAATGAGGAGTATTCCTCTAAATGCAAAACTTAAAATTAAACTGTTCTCTGTATCCAAATGCCCTTTCCGCCATTTCAGAAAATATTCAATTATTACTCACAATGCCTGTCTTCCCTTTACACCCACAGACAGCACTGGTGTGGTTATTTATGTCTCCACATCTGGAGAACTAATTTGTTTGTGGACTGTTACAGTTCCACAGAGTTGTTAGCTATCACTGAGCTACACCAAATTCATTCAACCCTGATAATTAAATTAAATATCTACTGACATCAAAGAGACAGCAGAAACTTACTAACAATACCAAAAAGTTTTCCAGGCCCCTAAAGAAAGCGACATTGCATTATAATGGAGAAAGATGACATATTCTGTAATGGAGGGGTGGTCAATTTAATATTCCACTCATATTTTAATGTGTCTGTAGTGTAGTCTAGCGGAATATGGTCTCACAAGTGGAGTAACACATTGGCAGCTCAATATAATAGGACTGACGTTACTATGGAATTCAGTATTACATGGGCATGACCTTACTGAAGAAGATTTAATTACTCGAAATACCAGAAGGATGACAGTATAACAATATCATTGCAAAGGTCTTTAAAAAGAAGAGCTTGAGTGTCATGGCTGCTGACTTCCACACATTTATTTTATTTTTTTATTTCTGTATTCATTTTCTTAGTTAAGGGCATCACCATCAATTTTTGCACAGGCTACAAGTCCTAGAATCATTCCTTCTCTTAAATATTTTTCCCTCTCTTTAAAAAAAAAAAATGCATACACCTTAAAAAATAATGAGCATTACAAAATAGTCTCCCCATCATGCCTAAGCCACAAGGTGTGTCCTCTCTACAAGTAAATACCATCATCAGTCCTTTATCTATCCTTCCTGTGGTAAGCTAAGAGTATAAGTGTGTGTGTGTGTGTGTGTGTGTGTGTGTGTGTGTGTGTCGTTGTGGCCGTATAGTATTTATTGTATAGCTGCACCATGATTTATGTAAATAGTAGCCTGTTGATGGCTATTTAGGTTGTTTACAGTCTGTTAGAGGCTGAATTGTACCCTCCCAAAATTCATATGTTAAAGCCCTAACTCCCAGTACCTCAGAATGTTACTGTATTTGTAGACAGGGACTTTAAAGAAAAAATTAAGTTAAAATGAGGCCATTAGGGTGGACCCTAATCCAATCTGACTGATGTCCTTTTAAGAAGAGGAAATTTGGATTATTTGTTCTAGTTCTGTGAAAAATGCCATGCATTGCATTGACTCTGTAGATTGCTTTGGGTAGTATGGACATTTTAATTGTATTAATTCTTCCAATCCATGAAGACAGAATATCTTTCCATTTATTTGTATTCAATTTCTTTCATCAGTGTCTTGTAGTTTTCAGAGTACAGTTCTTTCACCTCTTTGGTTAAATTTATTCCTAGGTATTTTATTCTTTTCAACTTGATTGTAAATGGGATTGTTTTCTTGATTTCTCTTTCTGATAGTCCATTATTAGTGTATAGAAATGAAACAGATTTCTGTACATTAATTTTGTACCCTGCAACATTACTGAATTCATTTATTGGTTCTAATAGTTTGGTGGAATTTTTAGGGTTTTTCTATATATAGAATCACGTTATCTCTAAATTAAGAAATTGATTATTTTCCACACTAACTTTTTAACTAGTCATCTGAGTTAATTTCCTTAACTTGTTAGTATTTTTAAGTTGATTCTCTTGGATTTATTAAATATGCCAGTAAAAATTAGCTTCTTTCACCCTTGTTCCACTCACTTTTTTCATTTATTTTTCATTCACTCTTTAGATTCTGCACCATTTGCCTTGTCCCACCTTGAATTCTGTTGTCTCAATACCTGTGACTTCCAAGGTTCTAGGTCTGTTGTTTTTTTGTACTGACTGTGTTTTCACAGTTGCTCTCCACTGACTGCTTACCTCAAATCTCATAATACTCAACAATAGTGATGGAGTCATTTTGTGTAAAAGTGCCAGCAGATTTCTACCCACAACCCAGAGTGTACATGGTCACAGATATTGAGAGTCCATCACTTGTCCCATACGCACAAGCAGATGAAAAAAGGAGAAAACAACAGTTTTAATTGTGGTAGGGGTGTTTGAACAGGCTTTAAACAGATTCTCTTTGGTTATTCCTTTGCAGTTAAAATATAATCCTGGGGAATTCAAAGCACTCCATTGGGGGGATAGTCTATTTCAACCCTCTAACCCACATTCTTCATCAATGGTTTTATATGATCAAGCACAACTGAAAATTCCAAATGGAGACATTAGGAAGTAAACAACCTTGGCCGTGTCCTCTTTTCCCAACCTTTTAATAACTGTCATTCCTCAGCTCTAAGAGGTTGTGTGATCCAATTTGGCAAATTGAAAAAGACTGCTTTTATGCAAAAGCATGAGAAAGTTAATTGAAATCAATCCATGTTCTGTGAAAATGCTACAGACATCAGTGATAATTTAGAGCAATTAAAAGATGTCCTGAAGCAAGGCAGAAACATTGTTTAAAAACCTGTTAAAGGAAGTGAAATTACTGAAAATATTTAAATGATATTATTCACCTAAGATGGACTTGGGACATCTAAACCAATTAGAAATTGAAAGCTATTTCATTGGTCAGAAGCTGTGTAGTTCTTAAAACCACAGAAATGAGAATTCTTCACCTTGTATCCTTTGTTATTGCAAAATAAACTGTTAAAAACAATCCATTAACCCTAGTTTTGAGTACATTCTTCATGTAAATAGTTGTTTTGGTTCAACCATCAGAAAATAGTTCTGCCATCTATATAAGGGCATTTTAACTATAATAGTGGTTTTTCAAGGTATATTTTTTAGAGATCTAAATGTTATGGGAGGTAATTGGACATGTTGGGTAGGGTGAAGGTAGGACAGAGAGCAAAGAAATAACCTGTTAGAACTCTGGATTGCCCATCTCATGACTAACACACGAACAACTCTGTTTCATTATGTTAACTGCATAAATAAAAATAGAGAGATTAAATATGTGGTTCACCCAGTCACAATTCCCTTTATTTTGACCATAACATACATCACCATATAATCAAGTTTTCTTTTTCCTGGAGCCTGGATAGAGCCTCAGAATCCTTCTTAACACAGTGATGCAGACACCTAGCCCCAAATGATCAGAGTTGGCATGAAACAAATCCTAACATATAATGTCACTTATAAAATTTTTCCTTCATAAAATAAATGCATGGGAAAATTATTTTGTATTAAAAACAAACAAAAATACTATACTAAAATCATTACATAAGGTTCTTCCAGAGCCTTGATTCTTGTTATGTTCTTTAAGCTTCCAGGTATACTAGCCTCTTTATCTGCTTCTAGATCCACAATTGTCCCTCCCTACTCTCAATAAGTAATGATCTAATTGCTCACTTAAATATTTCTGCTGAGAACTCTGCTAGGTCTCCCCGTTGCTCACAGGATGCAGGTGACCACCATATAGGGGCAACAGAAGCTCTCCTTAGTCTGGACACATAACAACAACCTCTTACAGATGCTAAGTCCTGAGTTCACTAAACACGTATATTTTCCTAAATGCTAAATGCCTCATGCAATCTCTTTTGCTACTTTTACCTTCATATACTGGAAAATGTCCATCTGAAATCCCTGCCTCTCTCCTCAAACAAAATCGTCCTATGCCTTCCTAATCATTTTTAAAACTCAAATAATGTGTTTTCCCTCTGTGAGGTCTTTCTTTTTACCCTCCAGCTACAACGCTCTTTGAACCATTCTCTATTTTGTCTCCACTATTCCACCCAATGCATATGTACCTTGGAGCCCTTTTTACATGTGTTCTTTGTTTGTTTTAGTTTTGTTGTTATTTTGTTTTTCAGCCTAGCTCCTCAACTGATCAGTGGGACTCTTGATAGGAAGGGCATTTTCAGATCTCTAGGTGTTTCCTCAGGACTCAGATTCCTGTCTACTCTACAGCAAAATGTGAATAAATGAATGCATGCATGCAACAGTGAGCTGTGTAGTACAAAGAGAGAAAGAAGAATCTAGGGATCCAAAGTCTTCACTCAACTGTTTAGGAACAAGCCAAGCAGAAACTTCTGAATTTTGAATAATTGTTGCCTCAATAAGCCAACAGAAAAAATGCTTTATGTATTCCTAATGGATTTGTACAGTAGAATATTCATGGTCTTTGATGGTATTGCTATGTCTAGGTCTTGGTAAAATCCTAATGACTGAGTAGAGACTAACTTTCTTAGGTAACACAGATTGCTGAGGTTCCAGTTGGCATAATCAACAACTGCCATTTATTGAAAGCCTATCATATACAAGAAATTGGAATATATTCCTCTCCATATGTGCAGTATTTAATTGTTGATATACCAATTTTATGTTCATTGTCTTAGACTGGTTTTCATAACTCCCAAAGCTGTCAGGAGCAAAGAGCATTAAGTTTATCTCCCAGATGAAAAAAGAGTTCCAGAGAGGGAAAGACTTGCATTAGACATACAAAACCAAATGAAACATAAGCTTTACCCTCAGGGAACTTCAAGTCCAGAGGAAAGCCCAGATAAGCAAACTGAAAATAGAAATTCAGTTTGATGAAGGTTGACAAAATGCTAAAAGTATTGTGGAGAATAAACAAAGAACATCTAACCCATTATTACAGAATTCAGAGAATATTTCCTAATAGTGATAATTCCCTGCTTACTGGGATCTTAGAAACCATTGGAAGTTAGCCAGAGGAGCATTTGGATCAAGGATATTAAAGTCTCAGGGAGCAATGCTTCAGGTGTTTAAAGCAAGAGATAGGGCTTCCCTGGTGGCGCAGTGGTTGAGAGTCCGCCTGCCGATGCAGGGGACACAGGTTCATGCCCTGGTCCAGGAAGATCCCACATGCCGCGGAGCGGCTAGGCCCATGAGCCATGGCCGCTGGGCCTGTGCATCCGAAGCCTTTGCTCCGCAACGGGAGAGGCTACAACAGTGAGAGGCCCGCATACCGCAAAAAAAAAAAAAAAAAAAAGCAAGAGATAAATGTTCTATTCAAACAGATTTCCTTTAGTCAAGTGAGTCTAAAACCTAAGGTGAGCTTGTAGTTTAGCAAGAGGTGCAATAAAAGAAATTGCTAAGGACAAGATCATCGTGTCTTTTTTGTCAGACTCTAGTTGGACTTCATCTTATATGAAGATATCATGAGAAGTATGAAGAGTACATAGGAGAAGTATAAATAATTGTCAGACCACCAATTGCAGTAATCCTTATAAGAAATGATAATGTAGTTCACTGTTCTAATGTCATGAAAATGAAAATAAAATTATTCCAGAGTTCATGTCAAGGGAATCTGCCCTTAATCAAAGAGTGCTATGCAGAGATAAAAATCTCCTAAAGTAAATATAAAAATTTGAAAATGAATGAGAGGAGGGAAGGGAGATTGGTCCTGACATGATAAAGTATAAGGGGGAAGACTCAGGCTTGAAAGAAAATATATCAAAAGAGCAAAAGTGCCATCAAGAAGACCAGTAAGGAGAGAGTTGCAGCAAACAAGTTTTCTTGGATTAAGGCATTGCCAGTAGGGATGGGGAAAGGTTAATGGATGCCAGAAATTCTCGAATAGTAGAACTGTCAGGACTTAGTTACGGGTTAGATGTGTGTAGATGGGAGACGGGGAGAAGGGTAACAAGAAGAGCTAGAACTCAACAGGTTTCATGCTAACTAATGCCAGGATAAACAAAGGTTTTCCTTTTATGGAAGGCAATGGGTTCGCTCAATAATTGCTTTATCTTTCACAGAACAAGTAGTAAAAACTATGCGAATAGTTCCATAAATTTTGTGTTACAGAGAATAGTCAAATCCATGTTTTTTCATGCTAACATATGAATATGGGCAACATATTGCTAAAATATTACATCATTAAATGAAGGAACTTACTTTTTTAAAAAGATGTTTTCCTCTTGTTCATACATTCAGTGTGTGTAGTTATGAAGTGTGGTGCTGTGAATACAAAGCATGCAGACAATTTGTAGATTTATGGAGTGAAGAGGGACTCTAGAGATTATTAAGTTAAATCACTTCATTTTACAAATGTGAAATTGAACGTCCAGAGAGGTAAAGTGACTCCAGTGCCAGAACAAAACACTTATTTCTTTAACCAGATTTCTAGCCACTGATTTATTCATATGACGGTGGTCCTTTTAAAAGTGTTCATCACTGAGAAAACATATTCTAATGTCTCCCAAGTCTTCAAGATCTTCTTGAAATGCCTCTGTATTTAATCAGTTTAGACTAAGCCATGCAATGGTATCAAACACTAGAACATCAGTGACTTAAAGCCAGAAACGTTTAGTTTTTATCCATGCTGTCACATCTGGGTGGGGGGCTCAGCTCTGTATTTTGTTTGACGCCCCTCCAAGTTGGAGCAGATCTTAAATACTTCCACCTAGAGGAGACCCAGGTCATGTCTACTCACATTCTATTGGTAAGAGCATGCTCATGGCATGTCTGCGTTAGAGGCATATAATCTTCTCATGTGGCTGGAAATAGGAGAATTGGGCATGTGGCTGAGTAGCATATATATCTAAAGTGACTTTTTTGGAAATTGTCTTCATAGTCAAGATTGTGGTACACAGAGTTGGCAAAACCAAGTAAGTAATTTATCCTGTAGAAGTCCTTCTTAATAGATATTTTTCATTGAGTGTATTCTCCTGGACGGTAGAGGTGTCCGTAGGAGGGAAGGTGTGGAAGCCCAGGAGGGCTGATGAAGACAGGGTCTTATTCCTTGTATCCTCAAGGATCAGGCCATAATTACCTGAGATCCAGATTACTCTTGAGGTGATGAAGAGAGATTAAACAGAGGATATTGGTTAAAATGCTTGGCATCCTTTAATATTTCCTGACCAACATAGAAGTGAAGACTTATAATGTGTTGTGGGCTTCCCACAATGTCGAAGCCAAAAGAAAGGGTCTTAACACACAGTTCCTCTAAATATCTGACTGGTAAGAACAAAGGAAAGAAACTCCTCACATATTCTTATATATTATTTCAAGACTAAAGCAGGTAGAGAAAATGATATGAGTGCTGGCAGGTATGTGCTTCAGATGTAGTTGTCTCTAAAACAGAAGAATTCAGGGTGTGATTGGAAGGAGGATAAGAGTATCAGGACAAAACTCTTCTTTAAAGAAAGGAAAGGAGGTATGAGGGATGAGAAATGGATATACTATGGAACATATATCAGCAGTCACCCAGAGTGTCCTCATTCATGACGCCAGCTTCTGGACATTTTTACAACTTTTGTTCTCTGATTTTACCATTTGGATGTTTTTTGATGCCCTGGTCTTTTCAGTGGATTCTTTTCTTTTGAAACGTACCATATAGGGTAATGTTTAATGGCATTTGTTCCTAGAGACCCTGGTTCCTGGGTTTGAATTCCAGGTTTACTGCTTATTATGTGTGGCTTTAGGGAAGTTAATTTGTCTCCCTGAGCCTTGGGTTATCAGTAACGAAATACTTCACAGTGTTTGAAAATACTAAATAAATGCAGATAAAGCACATGTATTATGTGCCCAAAGTGGTTAATATTTTCACTTTAACTATTATCCAATCATTACTAACACAACTACAACTACTACTACTGCTGTTGCTACTACTACTGCTCCCACTACTGCCATGAAAATCAGTAATATTCTACGATCCACTGAAAAAAAAGTATAATGTTTCTGTTTGAAAATGTGCCCTATCATATGCACTCAGTGTAAGAACTGAGCTTGGGACATTCAAAGCCAATCCCTACTATCAGCATCACCCTTAGATCCAGTTGAACCCTTGTCCCAGACCTTGAAATGCAGGGCCCCACACTTTGGAGTAGCTTCCTTGACATTTTCTATGTGTCTTTTACACTCTTTATGGGAGATGTTGCAGCAGTGGTGCCCACTGGGTAGGATGTCCTGAGCCAAGAACGTAGCATATGTGGGCTTTATTTCTTCCCTTCAGGGCACTTTCCAACCTTCCCAACCAACCCCTAGCCACTCCTTCCAAGTGGAGTTTACCAGTTTCTCAGAAGGTATCTAGGACTTACATCTGTGGAGTTGGCTTGGAGCCCCATGACCACCTGAAGTTCTAAAGGACAGCCTGTGAGCAGATAACTTCTGCTGGTCAGGGCAGTTTCTCTTTCACAGGATTACATGAAATTGGGCCACCAAATTATGTGTGGTTCAAATTATTTACATATACAGGGTACCCACAAAAAATATTTTCCCAGGAACTTGAATAAAACAGACATGCATTAAGCACCTGCTGTACTGCTGTGTGCCATACTACTTCCTCAGTGACCTTGCTGAGCCTGCCCCTTCTCTTTTTCCTTCCAATGGTCTTACTGCAGTTTGTAATTCAATTTCTTTATATGGGTATATCTCCCTTGCAGACTATAAACTCCATGAGGGAAGGCACCAAAGAACTCTATCTGCAACACCTAAGATAATGTCTGAGACAGAGCAGACGCTCAAAAAATATTTTATGAATTAATGACTTTTTGGTTTTCTGAATGATTAAACTAACAAGTGTTACAGGAGGTGAATATAACACAGCCCCCCTCCACCTAATAATGATGCTCCAGTTCTTTATCCCATATCAGGGTCTGAAGCCCTGCCCTAAAACATGGATTTGACATCTCATGGCAGGACTATCTACCTGTGCCTAGCAGCCGCCAGTTCTTTGCAGAAGATGCTGCACTAGTCACTATTACCTGTATCCTGATTTGGCATCCTGTCAGCTCTGGATTTAGATCAATAAAATTTTCTAAAATGTACTTGAAGTCTCAAAAAGAAATCCATTTTACTGCTGAAAAGATAAGCTTCATAATGAGATAAAATCCTGATTCTGTAGATGTAGTTCATTTAACCTCGGCTAAGGACAAAAATATGATTTATTGATTTTGATTTTCTAATAAAAATCATCTCACTTTTTTTAAACATCTTTATTGGAGTATAATTGCTTTACAATGTTGTGTTAGTTTCTGCTGTATAACAAACTGAATCAGCTATATGTATACATATATCCCTATATCCCCTTCCTCTTGCGTCTCCCTCACACCCTCCCTATCCCACCCCTCTAGGTGGTCACAAAACACTGAGGTGATCTCCCTGTGTGATGCAGCTGCTTCCCACTAGCTATCTAATTTACCTTTGGTAGTGTATATATGTCAATGCCACTCTCTCACTTTGTCCCATCTTACCCTTCCCATGCCCAGTGTCCTTAAGTCCATTCTCTATGTCTGCATCTCTATTCCCTAGGTTCATCAGAACCTTTTTTTTTTTTTTTTTAGATTCCATATATATGTGTTAGCATATGGTATTTGTTTTTCTCTTTCTGACTTATTTCACTCTGTGTGACAAACTCTAGGTCCATCCACCTCACTATAAATAACTCAATTTCTTTTTTTTCTGGCTGAGTAATATTCCATTGTATATATGTGCCATATCTTCTTTATCCATTCATCTGTCGATGGACACTTAGGTTGCTTCCTTGTCCTGGCTATTGTAAATAGTGCTGCAGTGAACATTGGGGTGCATGTGTCTTTTCATTTATGGTTTTCACAGGGTATATACCCAGTAGTGGGATTGCTGGGTCATATGGTAGTTCTAATTTTAGTTTTCTAAGGAACCTCCATACTGTTCTCCATAGTGGCTGTATCAATTTACATTCCCACCAAAAGTGCAAGAAGAGACTGATGATGGCCATTCTGACCGGTGTGAGGTGATATCTCATTGTAGTTTTGATATACATGTCTCTAATGATTAGTGATGTTGAGCATCCTTTCATGTGTTTGTTGGCAATCTGTATATCTTCTTTGGAGAAATGTCTATTTAATCTTCTGCCTATTTTTGGATTGGGTTGCTTGTTTTTTTTGATATTGAGCTGCATGAGCTGCTTGTATATTTTGGAGGTTAATCCTTTGTCAGTTGTTTTGTTTGCAAATATTTTCTCCCATTCTGAGGGTTGTCTTTTCGTCTTGTTTATGGTTTCCTTTGCTGTGCAAAAGCTTTTGAGTTTCATTAGGTCCCATTTATTTTTATTTCCATTTCTCTAGGAGGTGGGTCAAAAAGGATCTTGCTGTGATTTATATCATAGAATGTTCTGCCTATGTTTTCCTCAGAGAGTTTTATCGTGTCTGGCCTTACATTTAGGTCATTAATCCATTGTGAGTTTATTTTTGTGTATGATGTTAGGAAGTGTTCTAATTTCATTCTTTTATATGTAGCTGTCCAGTTTTCCCTGCACCACTTATTGAAGAGGCTGTCTTTCCTCCATTGTATATTCTTGCCTCCTTTATCAAAGATAAGGTAAACAGATGTGTGTGTGTTTATCTCTGGGCTTTCTATCCTCTTACATTGATCTATATTTCTGTTTTTGTGCCTGTACCATACTATCTTGATTACTGTAGCTGTGTAGTATAGTCTGGAGTCAGGGAACCTGATTCCTCCAGCTCCATTTTCCTTTCTCAAGATTGCTTTGGCTATTCAGAGCCTTTTGTGTTTCCATACAAATTGTGAAATTTTTTGTTCCAGTTCTTTGAAAAATGTCATTGGTAGTTTGATAGGGATTGCATTGAATCTCTTGATTGCTTTGGGTAGTATAGTAGTTTTCACAATGTTGATTCTTCAAATCCTAGAACATGGTATATCTCTCCAGCTGTTTGTATCATCTTTAATTTCTTTCATCAGTGTCTTTCTGCATATAGGTCTTTTGTCTCCTTAGGTAGGTTTATTCCTAGGTATTTTATTCTTTTTATTGCAGTGGTAAATAGGAGTGTTTCCTTAATTTCTCTTTCCAATTTTTCATCATTAGTGTATAGGAATGCAAGAGATTTCTGTTCATTAATCTTGTATCCTGCTACTTTAACAAATTCACTGATTAGCTCTAGTAGTTTTCTGGTAGCATCTTTAGGATTCCCTGTGTATAATATCATGTCATCTGCAAATAGCGACAGCTTTAATTCTTCTTTTCTGATTTGGATTCCTTTTATTTCTTTTTCTTCTCTGATTGCTGTGGCTAAAACTTCCGAAACTATGTTGAATAATAGTGGTGAGATTGGGCAACTTTGTCTTCTTCCTGATTTTAGTAGAAATGGTTTCAGTTTTTCACCATTGAGAATGATGTAGGCTGTGGGTTTGTTATATATGGCCTTTATTATGTTGAGGTAAGTTCGTTCTATGCCTACTTTCTGGAGAGTTTTTTAATCATAAATGAGTGTTGAATTTTGTCGAGAGCTTTTTCTGCATCTATTGAGATTATCATGTGTTTTTTTTCCTTCAGTCTGTTAATATGGTGTTTCACGTTGATTGGTTTGCATATATTGAAGAAGTCTTGCATTCCTGGGATAAACCCCACTTGAACATGGTGTATGATCCTTTTAATGAGCTGTTGGATTCTGTTTGCTGGGTTTTTGTTGAGGATTTGTGCATCTATGTTCATCAGTGACATTGGCCTGTAGTTTTCTTGTTTTGTGACATCTTTTTCTGGTTTGGGTATCAGGGTGATGGTGGCCTCGTAGAATGAGCTTGGGAGTGTTTCTCCCTCTGCTGTATTTTGGAAGTGTTTGCGAAGGATAGGTTTTATGTCTTCTCTAAATGTTTGGTAGAATTTGCCTGTGAAGCCACCTGGTCCTGGGCTTTTGTTTGTTGGAAGATTTTTACTCACAGTTTCAATTTCAATGCTTGCGATTGGTCTGTTTATATTTTCTGTTTCTTCCTGGTTCAGTCTCGGAAGGTTGTGCTTTTCTAAGAATTTGTCCATTTCTTCCAGGTTGTCCATTTCATTGGCATAGAGTTGCTTGTAGTAATCTCTCATGATCCTTTGTATTTCTGCAGTGTCAGTTGTTACTTCTCATTTTTCATTTCTAATTCTATTGATTTGAGTCTTCTACCTTTTTTTCTTGATGAGTCTGGCTAGTGGTTTATCAATTCTGTTTATCTTCTCAAAGAACCAGCTTTTAGTTTTATTGATCTTTGCTATGTTTCCTTCATTTAATTTTCATTTATTTCTGATCTGATCTTTATTATTTCTTTCCTTCTCTAACTTTGGGGTTTTTTTGGTACTTCTTTCTCTAATTGCTTTAGGTGTAAGGTTAGGTTGTTTATTTGAGATGTTTCTTGTTTCTTAAGGTAGGATTGTATTGCTATAAACTTCCCTCTTAGAACTGCTTTTGCTGCATCCCATAGGTTTTGGATCATCGAGTTTTCATTGTCATTTGTCTCTAGGTATTTATTGATTTCTTCTTTGACTTCTTCAGTTATCTCTTGGTTATTTAGTGGTGTATTGTTTAGCCTTCATGTGTTTGCATTTTTTACAGTTTTTTTCCTATAATTGATATCTAGTCTCATAGCATTGTGGTCAGGAAAGATACTTGATACGATTTCAATTTTCTTAAATTTACCAAGGCTTGATTTGTGACCCAGAATATGATCTATCCTGTCGAATGTTCTATGAGCACTTGAGAAAAAATTGTATTCTTTTCTTTTTGGATCGAATGTCCTATACATAACAATTAAGTCCATCTTGTTTAATGTGTCATTTAAAGCTTGTGTTTCCTTATTTATTTTCATTTTGAGTGATCTCTCCATTGGTGAAAGTGAGGTGTTAAAGCCCCCTACTATGACTGTGTTACTGTCAGTTTCCCCTTTTACGGCTGTTAGCATTTGCCTTATGTATTGAGGTGCTCCTATGTTGGGTGCATAAATATTTACAATATTTACAATTGTTATATCTTCTTCGATTGATCCCTTGATCAATCCCCTTCTTTGTCTCTTGTAATAGTCTTTATTTTAAAGCCTATTTTCTGTGATATGAGAATTCCTACTCCAGCTTTCTTTTGAGTTCCATTTGCATGGAATATCTTTTTCCATCCCCTCACTTTTAGTCTGTGTGTGTCCCTAGTTCTGAAGTGGGTCTCTTGTAGGCACCAAATATACGGGTCTTGTTTTTGTATCCATTCAGCCAGTCTTTGTCTTTTGGTTGGAGCATTTAATCCATTTTCATTTAAGGTAATTATCAATATGTATGTTCCTATTACCATTTTCGTAATTGTTTTGGGTTTACTTTTGTAGGTCTTTTCCTTCTCTTGTGTTTCCTGCCTAGAGAAGTTCCTTTAGCATTTGTTGTAAAGCTCGTTTGGTGGTGCTGAATTCTCTTAGCTTTTGTTTGTCAGTAAAGCTTTTAATTTCTCCATCGAATTTGAATGGGATCCTTGCTGGGTAGAGAAATCTTGGTTGTAGGTTTTTCCCTTTCATCACTTTAAATATGTCTTGCCATTCCCTTCTGGCTTGCAGAGTTTCTGCTGATAGATCAGCTGTTAACCTTATGGGGATTCCCTTGTGTGTCATTTGTTGCTTTTCCCTTGCTGCTTTTAATATTTTTTCTTTGTATTTAATTTTTGATAGTTTGATTAATATGTGTCTTGGCATGTTTCTCCTTGTATTTATCCTATATGGGACTCTTTGTGCTTCCTGGACTTGATTATTTACTTTCCCATGTTAGGGAAGTTTTCAACTATAATCTCTTCAAATATTTTCTCAGTCCCTTTCTTTTTCTCTTCTTCTTCTAGGACCCCTATAATTTGAATGTTGTTGCATTTAATGTTGCCCCAGCTCTCTGAGACTTTTCTCAATTCTTTTCATTCTTTTTTTTTTATTCTGCTCTGTGGTAGTTATTTCCACTATTTTATCTTTCAGGTCACTTATCTGTTCTTCTGCGTCAGTTTTTCTGCTCTTGATTCCTTCTAGAGAATTTTTAATTTCATTTATTGTGTTTTTCATCATTGTTTGTTTGCCTTTAGTTCTTCTAGGTCCTTGTTAAATGTTTCCTGTATTTTCTCAATTCTATTTCCAAGATTTTGGGCCATCTTTACTATCATTACTCTGAATTCTTTTTGAGGTAGACTGCCTATTTCCTCTTCATTTGTTTGGTCTGGTGGGTTTTTACCTTGCTCCTTCATCTGCTGCATATTTCTCTGTCTTCTCATTTTGCTTAACTTACTGTGTTTGGGGTCTCCTTTTCGCAAGCTGCAGGTTCGTAGTTCCCGTTGTTTTTGGTGTCAGCCCCCAGTGGTTAAGGTTGGTTCTGTGGCTTGTGTAGGCTTCCTGGTGGAGGAGACTGGTGCCTGTGTTCTGGTGGGTGAGTCTGGATCTTGTCTTTCTGGTGGGCAGGACTGCATCTGGTGGTGTGTTTTGGGGTGTCTGTGAACTTAGTATGATTTTCGGCAGCCTCTCTGCTAATGGTGGGTTTGTGTTCCTGTCTTCTGAGTTGTTTGGCATTGGGTGTCTAGCACTTCAGCTTGCTGGCCGTTGGGTGCAGCTGGGTCTTTGTGTTGAGACGGAGATCTCTTGGAGAGTTCTCGCCAATTGATGTTATGTGGGGCCACGCGGTCTCTGTTGGTCCAGTGTGGTGGACTTGGTTCTCTCATCTCAGAGTCTCTGGCCTGACACCTGGCCAGAGCACCAAGACCTTGCCAGCCACGTGGCTCAGAAGAAAATGGAAAAAAAAAAGATTTAAAAAAATAATAAAAATAAATGAATAAATAGAATAAAATTATTTAAATAAAACAATTATTAAAATAATAATAAAAAGAAGAGAGCAACTAAACCACTAAACAAATCCACCAACAATAACAAGTGCTAAAAACTATACTAAGATAAACATAAAAATCAGAAAAAAGTCAGTCTCAGACAGCAAACCTCAAGTCTATATTTGCTCCCAAAGTCCACCACCTCAGTTTTGGGTTGACTCGTTGTCTATGCAGGTGTTCCACAGATGCGGGTCCATAAGGTTGATTGTGGGGATTTAATCTGCTGCTCCTGAGGCTGCTGGGAGAAATTTCCCTTTTTCTTCTTTGTTCACATAGCTCCTTCGGTTCAGCTTTGGTTTTAGCCACACCTCTGCATGTAGTTCACCCTCAGGCATCTGTTCCTGCCCAGACAGCATGGGGTTAAATCAGCGGCTGATTAGTGTGCTCTGGCTCACTCTTGCCAGGGGGGAGGGTGGGGTACGGTAGTTATAATTGGAATGCAGGGAGAGCCTGCCTAGGAGAGGCTGGTGTGAAGTTACAACAGCCTGAGGCGTGCCGTGTGTTCTTCCAGGGAATTTGTCTCTGGATCATGGGGCCCTGGCAGTGGCTGGCTGCACAGGCTTCTGGGGCAGGGCGGGGGGTGTGGATAGTGACTTGTGCTTGCACACAGGATTCTTGGTGGCTGCAGCAGCAGCGTTAGTGTCTCATGCTCACCCCTGGGGTCCGAGCTGATAGCCGCGGCTCATGCCCATCTCTGGAGCTCCTTTAGGTGGTGCTCTGCCTTCTGTGGGAAGACAGGGAAGGAATCCCCTCTCCTCGTGCACCCCAAAACAATGGTCTCTTGTCTCTTAGGGAGGTCCAGACTTTTTCCCAGACTCCCCCCCGGCTAGGTATGGTGCACTAGCCCCCTTCAGGCTGTGTTCACGCAGCCAACCCCAGTCCTCTCCCTGGGATCTGACCTCTGAAGCCCAAACCTCAGCTCCCAGCCCCCACCTGCCATGGCGGGTGAGCAGACAAGCCTCTCAGGCTAGTGAGTGCTGGTCGGCACCAATCCTCTGTGCGGGAATCTCTCTGCTTTGCCCTCTGCAGCCCTTTTGCTGCACTCTCCCCTGTGGCTCTTAAGCTTCCCACCCTCCCACCCCCAGTCTCTGCCAGTGAAGGGGCTTCCTAGTGTGTGGAAACTTTTCCTCCTTCACCGCTCCCTCCCATAGGTGCAGGTCGTGTCCTATTCTTTTGTCTCTGTTTTTTCTTTTTTCTTTTGCCCTACGTGGGGAGTTTCTTGCCTTTTGGGAGGTCTGAGGTCTTCTGCCAGCGTTCAGTAGGTGTTCTGTAGGAGCTGTTCCACATGTAGATGTATGTTTGATATTTGTGGGGAAGAAGGTGATCTCCACATCTTACTCCTCAGCCATCTTGAAGGTCAGTTCCATGTCATCTTTTAATAAGCAATTTATTACCAGATGCTGGGATCATCGGTCCCATAAATATTATGGTTAAAACATATTGAAAGGATAATTTCAATATAAAAATCAATAAAAATATGTAAAAAGCAATATGAATCAAGAGTAAAAGCAATTCCTTCTTGGGGCTTTATAATATTTATAAAAGAGTCCTCAACCCATTGCCTCTTCCTGAATAAAGAAGTAGAAGAGCAATATTGAAAAAATTAACAAATCAAGTATAATCATAAATAACTAAAAAAGTAACCTTAGTAGCTACCATTTATTGAGTACTCTTTGCATATTGGAAGCTCAGATTACTACAAAGAACAAGTTATACTTAGCATCGATAGCATTGCAAGCAGGAGACTTATTCTTTTACATAAATTACCATATTTAATACTCACAGCAATCCTTGGAGCTCTGACTTTTAATGCCCATAATTTAGTGAGGAAGTGGAGACCCAGAGATGTTGTTTCACTCATGCCAAATCACAATTAATATATGAATGTGTTTAGATCATATTTGAATTCTAAATTTGATGATCTTTCCACTAAACTGTATTGCCCCTCCCAAACACAGAAAAATACTAAAATAAATTCCATCAACTATCTCATCCATTGATGGAGCTTTAATTATTTTTGAGGAGAATTGTAAGTCTTTCTTTTTTAATGGATCATCCCCAAGGTGGTTCTCGGCTATTGCTCAGGTTAGTTTTAGTAAGCATTGGCATTTAAATTCTTGCATATGATAGCAGGGACTGTATGACTGAAAGCCAGGGCTTATTTTCTGTGAGCAATGTTTAATCAAAAGTGACCCATAATTTCAAGCTCCAATGCCTACCACCACTTTATTACTAGACACTTGTTCATTTTGGAGCCTCCTCACTCAGGTTTAAAATATGATGGGTGATCCTTAGAGAGGCTCTGTCTCTATCCCCTCTCCTCTGGCTGCCCTTTCTAAAAGCTCAGGAAAGCAACTTTCATACTTTAGTTTCTTAATCTCCCCTACTTATGACAGATGAGTCGAAAACTATTAGACTTGCTAGTGATGTTTGCTTAGAGGAAGTAAAGAGTTTGTGGTGTGTTTATGTGCATACATGCATGTGTGTCCATTTGTGTGTTCTGAGAAGGAGCAGGTGAGCTTTTAGTCACATTATTATCAAAATGCAGCCTTTTTTCCAGCCTACATCAAGCCACTCTCTTGTTCAGTCCAGTATTCCAACAGAATTTCCCAACATCTCAGCAAAGGAGGATATTGTAACTATCTGACTACAATACAGCAGGGAGTATTTTCTGTTAAATCACTTATGAGACAAAAGGTACAGATTCTCTCCCCCCTCCCCAGTGATAATATAAACATTAAAATTTATATTTTATAAAAAAAATAGAAAAATAAATCAACCCTAAAGTCATAAAATGGTGCAGTTGCTCACAACATTTTCAAATTGTATGCCCACCTGTAGACATCTTCCCTTCTTCCCTCCCCTCCCTCATTCCCTCCATCCTTACTTCCTTCCATTTTATTTGTATATGTAATTTTTTATGTCACAGATCTGCTTTTATCCAAGGGCTTAAGAGAGTTATTTTCACCATAGTACAGGAAATAAAACAACCAGAGGACTGTTTCCCAACCAGAGGGAAACCGAAATCCAGAATGACGCATGGAGAGATGATTAGCTATATCTTGGAGAGGAAGGAAGCAAGAGAAAAAGAGAAGTGCAAACAGGGAAAGGGCCAGGGAAATGGTCATATTGATGTTGGCTTTTTTATTTCCAGTTGGGGCATTGTATGTTAAATTTTGGTGGATTTATTCAATTTGTACAGTCAGGAGTAAGAGGCCCATTTGGCATGCTAAGATGAAGATACTGGCAGGAACCGGTACCTTGTGCTTCTTCTAAAAACAGTGTTTGCAGTGTTCATTGCAGCACTATTTACAATAGCCAGGACATGGAAGCAACCTAAGTGTCCATTGACAGATGAATGGATAAAGAAGATGTGGCATATATATACAATGGGATATTACTCAGCCATAAAAAGAAACGAAATTGAGTTATTTGTAGTGAGGTGGATGGACCTAAAGTATGTCATACAGAGTGAAGTAAGTCAAAAAGAGAAAAACAAATACTGTATGCTAACACACATATGTGGAATCTAAAAAGAAAAAACAATGGTTCTGATGAACCTAGGGACAGGAGAAATAATAATTATTTGTTATTTTATAAGAGGAATGTATTCAGATTAGCAAGACAATTTAAAACAAATCTTTATATGTGTCATAAATGAACTTCAAAGTACATAAAAAATGTTATACTCTTTCGAAAAGTTCTGTGACTCACCTTTGATTCTTTGGGGAAAGTAGAACTAATTGCCCAGAAAATTCTGTCCCACAATTTAGTACGGGAGCTCCCTTTCAGGTGGCAGCAATAATTCTCCATGTCATGAAAAACCATTGTCATTGGAATTTTCCCTTGAGAGAAATCTGACAATTGTCAGAGTAATGGAAAAAGTCACTCAGGGGCATATCTGCGATTTCATGTTACAGATCTGAGTACACTAACTTCATCTGCACACACTACTTCTAGAATTTATTATAATTTACACCATCTGTTGGTCTGGATCCTGTGTTGATTTGTGCATCCTTTGGAAGGCAGAAGCAGAACACCTGACTTCACAGATGTTTTAAGATTCAACCAGATGCCCAGATATAAACTGATAAAAAAAGAATTGGCTAAATTTTGGGTGAATAAAAAAGAATTAAATGCAATTTTAAAATTTCCACCCACATATAAGATAATCAGGAAATGGTTTATTAAAGGTCTACAGACCAAATTTAATTTTTAGGCTAGTTATGATCTTTTTTTTTTGCTTCTTTTATTGCTATATAGACTAAATTTCCAGATCATACTTCACCTCTCATGATATCAAACATAGAGCTTAGATCTTGGAGCAGAACCTCACTTGATAGTGTACACACTTACATGAAAAGCTAAATGTTTTCATATATATCTGTGAATGCAAATTAGGAAGATACTGACACTCTCTCATTCTTCTCATCTCCAGTCAAATGTCACCTATTCATACAGATTTCTTTGGTGAAACTATAAAATAATCATAAACTCCAAGTAGTATCCAATGTATATCATCCATTCACGTGCCATTTATCACACTTTGAAATTATGTTTATTTTTTTGCATTACTTGCCATATATTCCATGAAAATTAAGCTCTAAGAGGGGCAGACCTTGTCCATCTTGATTACATCAGTATTTTCAGTATTGAGAAACATGCCTGGTAACTGGTAGACACTCAACAAATGTTTGTTCAATGCATAAAGAAAATATATAAGACCCAAATTAGGAACAAAAATGACATATATCTGATTTACATTCATTAGTTATTTTTCTCTGAAGAAGCTCTGTCCAAATTAAATGCAATATGATCTACATATGCAATTTTAGATTCCTAGTAGCCCCATCAAAAAATGAAAAAGAAACAGGTGAAATTAATGATACCTTTTTCTAGCCCAGTAGATTCAAAATATTAACATTTTAATATGTAATCAATGTAAAATGATGGAGACATATTAAATATTTTTGTACTAAGTTATCAAAATTGTGTATTTTATATTCACATTGCATCTCAACTTGGACAAGCATATGTAAAATGCTTCATAACCACATATGTGGCTAGTGGCCACTGTACTAGACAGCATGAATCCAGATTATAGAGTCTATGTTGGAGTTTGGTGAAAAATAAGATGAAATGGTAGAGCTATTGGTTATAATTTGGAAAGTCTGGAATGGCAAAGTGAGTTATTTGAAACAGTAGACAAGTTATATTTTCAATACAAAGAATGAGTTGATCGGCTTAAGGAAGCCAATCACTGTACTTAAGGAAAAGCAATGTCATGCATGGTGAAAAAAGGAGATGATGAGAAAAATCGGGGTTTAGTTGCCCTTCAATAAGTGAGAAATAATAAGCATTTGAATTAAGGCACTGACATAGACTGAGAAAGATGGGACAGATAAATCATACTAGGTAAATATTCTCAAGTAGGCATGTATTCAATATAACGTCACCAAATCTTTATGATTATATCTATTTTGTACCAATAAACATTTCCAGGTTTCATTTAGAGTAATTTGCTGTGATAATAACAGTTAAGAATTATGAATCACCCAGCTGACAGCAAACCTGCTGAAAAGCAAATTGATGGATAAAATATGAACATAACATTTTAAAAACTGCACCTCATTATATCATACTTAGTTGGAGGCTCAAAGTAGAAGTGTTTTTTGATGCTACATCTTTATGTTCAACAGAATATAGGAGAGACTCTATATAAATAGTGATTGCCACCCAAATACTATACCTATCATCTCTGCTCATACAGAGCCAACAAGTCCATAAAGCTTGCCTCAGACCTTGTTTCCTCTGTGAATGTGTAACATTTCTTTGGGCCCATAATGTACCAGACATTGTATCAGCACATTACCTCACAGAAATCCCAACTACCTATCTTTCAACTCATTCCATCTCAGTCTGAAGGGATTTTAGATTTCTTTCAGTCTACCCCTTTTTGCTAAAAAAATCAGTTACTATATGCAAAAGACTTACTGTAAACCATTCTATCTGTAAAACATTTAATATACAGTGTTTTGTTTATTCTTTGCAACAACCTTATAGAGAAGGCACTATTGTTACTCACATTTTCCAAAGAGAAAACTGAGCCTGAAAGATGGTAAATAGCTTCCCAAAGTTGGAACAAGTAGAGAAAGGATAAGAACACCATTGATCTGGCATTTTTAAAACAATCATATCAGATATCCTTTACCACTATAACATTTATAATTAAGGTGACCATCTTCAGGGCAATGCCTATGAGAGTTTCAAAAACAAGGTGATCAGTAATGTCAAATCCTACTGAGAAATTAAAGAAAGTGGGGACTGAGGACATTTGTTTAATTGCATTTCCCAAAGAGGTCAACTTTACTTCATAACTTCTGAAGCAGTATTCTTTTATTTATTTTTTTATTGAAGTATAGTTGATTTACAATGTTGTGTTAGTTTTGGGTGTACAGAAAAATGATTCAGTTATACATATATGTGTATCTATTTTTTCCAGATTATTTTCCTTTATAGGTTATTACAAAATACTGAGTAGAGTTCCCTGTGCTATACAGTAGGTCCTTGTTGGTTATCTATTTTATATATAGCAGTGTATATATGTCAATCCCAAACTCCTAATTTATTCCTCCCCCATTTACTCTTTGGTAATCATAAGTTTGTTTTCTATGTCTGTGGGTCTATTTCTGTTTTGTATGTAATTTCATTTGTTTCTTTTTTTTGAAGATTCCACATATAAGCGATATCATATATTTGTCATTCTCTGTTTGTCTTACTTCACTTAGTATGAAAATCTCTGTGTCAATCCATGTTGCTGCAAATAGCATGATTTCATTCTTTTCTTATGGCTGAGTTATATTCCATTGTATAAGTATACCACATCTTGGAATGGGGAAGAAGGAAGATAGCCAGTCATTGCAGAGCAGATGTTGATTGAATAAGAAGTAATGTAGATGAGGCATTCTCAATGGGAATATCTAAAATCCCTTCCTCCATCTCTGTACAACTACATAATTTGACTCCTCAGAGAAGTCACTGAAGATAGTAGTGACAATATAAATTAGGTTATAATTACTATCCAATTTAAGCCTGATCTACTGGATAGCCATAGAAGTTCAGAATCAATAGAGGCTTAAGAAGTATTTAATATAGCATTCTACTGAAAGCCTTCAATTTTCTCTGGTATCTGCGGAAAGAGCATGGAATTTGGCATCCTGGGTTTAAATGCTGGTCCTCCATCTTTTTATTTCTTTTAATTGTTAAATGGATATAAAAATCTTTGAATTGTTAAAATGAATATAATGCAACTTTTGGTGCTACTCTGAGGTGAGAATAGAAATGTGACACATATATGTATTTATATACAGGAAGAGTTATATGTTTTATATAATATGTACTGTTTTGCCAATATAATGTCTACTTTCCCTTTCCTTTTCCCTAAAAAATCCCTAATAATGGCCCATCCACTCATAAAACAGCTCTTTGGAAGGCAGCCATGCTCACCACTAAATCATCAATGCCCCTACAACTCTTTCATTTTCAGAAATCATAGTTGTCCATGCCTAACTCTCAGAGTTGCTAAAAATAGTTTTGAAAAAAAATTCTTTGTAAGAGAGAAACAGCTACTCAATAACTTGTATCCATTGATATAAATGTCCCTTTAGCAAAGCACAGAGGGTCTCAATAGCAACAAAGAAGTTTTCTAAAGTTGAATTTTTTATGTCCCCCATTCACCCTCAAATCAAAGTCTTTTCTGTCCCAAACTATTCAGGGTAATTTCTATTATTAATTCAGCAGATGCTTTTAATTTCAGATTCAGTTTTCTACTAATCATTTCTTACCGGCCTAACTCATTTTTAGTAGTTTGGGATTATCATCTCCTTCACTTGAAGGTACTAGGCTTCAATTAAAGCAAAGAAAAACCGATATGGTGTACGTACTTGTTGAGAAAGAGCTAGCCCTCTGAATAATGTTAGACATTAATATTTACTTCAAACTGATATACATTGATTAATTTATGTAAATGAAGGAGTATTACATAACAAGAAGAATATAATCAATTATCTACTCACATATCGAAGTCTTTGTTCATTAGTTACTTTATTATGCAGGGCCTTCCTCATACCACCACCCAGACATATGGGGGTTTGTATCACTGCTCCATCATTTACTGGTTTACTAAACCTTCTTTAACCCCAGTTACTTCACGTACACAAAGTGCTAATTGTGATAGCCACCTCACAGCCTTATTTGTGAGATTCAAAAAGAGTCCATGTACAAATTCTTAGGACTGTAATTTGCCACATAATCATAAATATTAGCTGCTATTATTTAATAGCTTTCAGAATTTTGTAATATGTAATATATTTGATGTGCGGAAGTTTAGGAGATTTAATGCAAAATTAGGAGCTATGGAAAAAGAAAAGAGTCAACATGAATGTAGCAGATCTTGTTCATGCCAATTTTATGCGACTTGTTATGCATTCTAATTTTTTTCTACAAGTCTAAATAAAATTGACATTTAGAAAAGTCACAGTGACTTGACACATTGATTTAGAACAACTCTAAATAAGTTTTTTTAATTGGCAGAGACATTTTAGCCATTAGCAAGTTTGACTGTGTAAAAAGGCCCTGTCTCCATGAGTGAAGATTTACTTATAAGGAACTCAGATAGGGATCAAACAGAAGCCAATATGTGCAGCAAAAGCAGAGAAACTAGAAAACATAGGTACTACTCCTCTTGTTCTTACACAGCCAAGGCTAATAAAGGTGTATTTACATAAAATGATCAGAGCTATTATCACATGCTGGATGGGTTATCTTATGTGAATAGTGACACTTGTGGAATTCAAAAACACTAATCATACTTATTAGTCAGACAGTCACATGGAAATCAATTAGACTTTGCACTACATTATGAATTAACACATTATTCTTGCCTTACAATCAATTTATTTCCCAAACCTATATAAAATGATTTCAATAGACAATTTAAGCAACCATAACCCTTAGATAAAGTTTTTAAGATTGTCTGGAAGTAAGTCAAGGTCAAGATTATGAGATAGCAGTTTCATTATGCTCTTAATCATTATCTATGTATTTTCCTAACTTGATTTACACAGATTTATACTCAGTTTACCTATAAAATGGAAAAAGACCCAAAACTGAGTGTACTGTGACTTACAAGACTTTTAGTCTGCCCTGGCATGAATACATATCCTTACACTTGAAATGGAAAAGATTAGTAATACTTCTTAAAGTATGGTGTATAGTACAAGAGAAATTTTCAAAGTTGTGTTTCAGTTACTCTTCTCTAGCAATAATTAAAAAAAGAATTATTTTTTAATCCAAGTTCTGAAGACTCCTTACAAGTATATATTATACATCTCTGCATTTTTTCCTTCTTTCTTTTTTTTATTGAAGTACAGTTGACATACAATATTATATGTTTCAGATGTATTACATGGTGATTCAACATTTATATACATTACAAATTTATCACCATAGTAATTTTAGTGACCATCTATCACCATACAAAGTTATTACAATATTATTTACTATGTTTCCGATGCTGTACATCCCCATGACTTACTTATTTTATAACTGGAAATTTGTACCTCTTATCCCCTTCATCTGTTTCACCCAACCTGACTGCATCTCTGTATCTGTGAGTTTGTTTCTGTTTTGTTTCGTTTGTTTGTTTCATTTTTTATATTCTACATATAAGTGAAATCATAGTCTGTCTTTCTCATCTGACTTATTTCATTTAGCATAATACCATAATACTAGGTCCATCCATATTGTTGCAATTGGCGAGGTTTCATTCTTTTATATGGTTGAGTAATATGCCATTGCAAATGTATTACACCTTCTTTATCTATTCATCTATTGATGGACACTTAAGTTGTTTTCATATCTTAGCTATTGTGACTAATGCTACAGTAACATAGGGGTGCATATATCTTTTCAAGTTAGTGTTTTTGTTTTCTTTGGGAAAATATGTGGAACTGGAATTGCTGGATCATATGTTAGTACTATTTTTAATTATTTGAGGACCTCTGTACTGTTTTCCATAGTGGCTGCACCACTATGTGATATCCCTCCTTCTTGGGGCTTGTCACATGGAGGTATGGGTCTGACTAGACCACATCTCTGCCCCTCCTTTTCATCTCAATCCGGTCTATTCTTTATATCCTTAGTTGTAGAAAATGTGTTCTGCTAATCTTCAGGTCACTCTCAGACACAGTTGTTCTATATGTGGTTGTAGTTTTGGTGTGTCCTTGGCAGGAGATGAACTCAGGGTCTTTCTGCTCTGCCCTCTTGAGCCAGACTCCACATCTCTTCATTTAAAAGTTCTTTGAAAATGCCTTTATCAGTTCTGCAATAAAAATGATGAGGTATAATCTCTCATTATCCTCTTCCTCTCTCTCTCTTTTTTTTTTTTTTTTTTTTTAATGAACAACGGCTATTTCTTCCTGGAGCAATTTTTGTTTGGCATAAATTTAAAGACATTTCCAAAGTCAGGAAAGAATGAGGGGAGTGGGGGATTACAAAGTTATAAAATGTAAGTTGTCTTGTTAAAGCATAAAATGATTGCAGCAAATGCCACTTCAGGGAAACTGTGCCTTACCACTGATTTTTGCTAATGGAAACATCTGACAGACTCAAAGGAGAATGTTACTTCATGATTACTAGGGCAATGCCATTATTCAAAACCTCAGTATGATTTTAACACTAAGGACACAGTTCTAATGGCCAACGATGCTATGTTCTCTTAGGCAATGAACAACTCTTAAAAGATTCAGGAGTATCAGTTAGAAGGATACCCAGCCTTAAAGTCAGGCTATGAATCTTGATTTTTTTCATGAACTTGAACAAGTGATTAAACTTTTCCAAGCTTTTCAGGATTTTGGAACTCTCTCCTACTTACTCACCTATATATCCTAATAATCATTTATTCAACAAATAATTATTTATTGCTTGATTTATCCATTCATTCAGGAAATATTTGTGTAATGACTTCCGTTATATTAATAAATGCATGGTGACTCTACAAAAGTTTTACTACTGACTACAAGCTTTAGTTTAGCTGATGAGTCATAAAATTTGCTTTAACATACTGACATATAACTCTTCATTTTAATCCTGGAGTATGTATCTAGAGCTCCAGTGTGAAGACATTTTGCCCTTTGCCAAGATTATAGATTTATAGTCCATTAGAATAGTGAGACTCCTTCTAATAGGTCAGAGTTTTTTCTTTTTCTTTTAGTTTTTTCTTTTTTCATAACATTTTCATGTTACTGATTCTATGATATGTTTTAGCACTTTAATAAAAATTGTGTCACACTTTCTAATGAAAGTGTCTTATCTCTCTGACATACTGATATCCATTAATTTCCCAACACTTTCTCTGATCTACAAAGTGCAAAGTGCTGGGGAGCATCATGATATTTCGGACATTAGCTTTCACTCTTTCATTCTCCAAATAAGTACTGAGTACCTGGGTATACTTTACTCTGGCCCTGGAGATATAAAGGCTAAATAAGTCAAGGTCTGTATATTTAGAATCTTATAGTTTAAAAAGGCAAGCTGAAATATTAAGGCAACTACCACTGAAACAAGAAAGAATGTTGTGTTTATATTAGGAGGGCAGCTCAAAGAATAACAAAAATTCTTTCAGAATAAAAACTAATTGCTTCTAAAATTATTGATATATTTATTTGATATGCCTTACATATTTTAGTCAATTGTTTCCAACCTAAATAATTGAAATCTTATATATTCAAAATAAATCACAGTATTCATTTGTCTTTCTAAATAGGGAACTAACCTGGAATATCTGCCCTATATTTTTTTAAATTTGTCCATGCTGCATGGCATGTGGGATCTTAGTTCCCCACCAGGGATCGAACCCATGCCACCTGCAGTGGTAGCGTGGAGTCTGAACCACTGGACCGCCAGGAATGTCCTATATCCTGGAATATCTAATAATGATGTATTCTAAACTAAATTACAGATACTAAGTGTCAGTTTACAGACTCAGAGAAATAGTTGTATTCACTGTCAGTTTAGGGCAAATATAGCTTCTTTGCTCATTTGCTACAGTATAACAACCTCAAAATTGTTTTAGGTTTCTTTTATTTTATCAGGGTTAGAACATACTATTGATACATAAGGACTGAAAGGAAAG